>NC_133210.1:7749055-7782471 GCF_958299795.1 Porites lutea
TAATCAAAGAAAGCTTAAGCGAAAATAGGGAGATCGCAATTGTTATACTCCTACAAACTACAAATTAGGGCTGACCTGAAAGACACGTTGAATTGTGCCGCCATCCTGCAGAATATAATCTGGCCGTGTTTAGGGAGATAATTTCATCTTCGATCCAGATATACTTGTTTGTTTGCTAGAATCTTCAGACAAGGAATAAGGTGTAGAAATCGAATGGTCTGAGAAAATAAGTCCAGCGAGTCTACTTACCGATCACAACATGTTTTGGAAGTACGTACACCGAGACGCGCGCCAAACGAGGTTGTCTCAGCGTTCTGGAGCGAACATTGTTTGATAAAATTACCATTGCACAAATTATCAGGCCATTGATTTCTCCTTTCGTCGCATAGATATAGTAAATGGTTTGTAAGCACATCCTCGCCTCTCAAAACATTCGTCTTGCGCCGCTATAGAGTTCCGTTTCCCGCGAACCGTAGGTAGATTTCCCGCTCAACAAAATGTTTGATAATTTATGCAAAATTGAACCTCGTGAAAGTCGGAAGTGCGTCTATCAACTAAAATAAACAGACTTCCCCCACAGGGGTTTGAACACGATTGTACCGCAAAAGTGGATTGGACCGCAAAAGTGTTACGATGATAGATACTCAACTGGCTTATTAAGTCACTACATAGCAACCAGACGCTACGCATTTTTTAACTTCCCGAACGCTGAGGCTTGTGATGCATATTCAACAAAATATCATTCTTTACTTTGAGCAGTGCTGACTCGGTGCTATGGTTTTGCTTATACGCGGACTGGAGTGGCATATGCAAATCATTAGTTGTCATGTGGTCAATTAGCTGATTAGCCGCTGCCTTCTCTGACAGTGATTACCTTCTCCAATTACGAAATTGATTAACCTTTCGCTGAAATCAGGCTATTTTCCTCTCATCTGAAAGGGCGCTTTGTTAAAACACTGGTACAGAAGGAGGGTGGCGACCTCGAACTATAGACCTGTGAGTAACCTTATATACGCTCAAAACTTGTGGAGACAGCGGTCGCCAAGCAACTTCAACATTATTTATTCAGCAATGATCTCTTCCCTGTCTTGCAATCAGCTTATCGTCCCAAACACAGAATAGTAATAGCACTTCTCAAAGTCACTAACGACATCCCCCTTAACATGAACGATCAACGTGTCACTCTGCTTCTTCTCCTCAACTTAAGTGCGGTTTTGACACTGTCGATCACGAAACTTTACTGCATCGACTTCAGTTCACATTTGGTATAAATGGAAAAGCCCTCTCCTGGTTTTCGTCTTGCCTGTCTGGAAGGTCTCAGCAAATAGCCATCAATGAGACACTCTCCGCGGAATTCGAGTTGCAATGTGGTGTCCCTCAAGGTTCCTGTTTGGGCCCCTTATTATTTACTATGTAGTAGAGCAATCTCTTCGAGATCATCAAACATCATTTTCCTACGGTTTATTGTTACGCTGACTACACGCAGGTATACATCTCATTCTGCCCAAACGACAGGCCCGATCAACTTAATGCTGGATAATTACTGGAAAGTTGCATTATTGATATTCGTTCTTGGATGTTGCGTGACAATCTTAAATTAAATGACGAAAAAACTGAACTTCTTATAATAGGTACACCGCAAGAAGCTTGAAAAGGTAGTTATCACTCATATCGCTAGGGTAACACCAACATTCACCCTGTGCCTGTCACTAGGAACCTTGACTCGTAGTTAGATGCCAGTCTCTCTATGACGGAACATATTTCGAAAATTTGCAGCTCATCATTCTACTATTTGAATAACTTACGTCGGATCCGGAAGTATCTCTCCAAGAAGTCAGCAGAGTCACTTATTCATGCTTTCATATCAATTCGTCGTGACTAATGTAGCAGTTTTTATTATATGATCTGCCAAACTGCTCATTGATCAAATTACAACGTGTGCAGAATACCTGTGCTAGACTGATATTTACTAAGGGTAGATTGTCGCATAACACCGCCTCTTTATTAAGTTGCATTAGTTACCGATTCACTCTAGAATTGTATTCAAGATTCTTCTGTTAACTTTCAAGATCTTGCATAGCGCAGCTTCCACTTACTTGGAGTCACTAACATTTCTGAAGCCTCAGTCATGCTATAACCTGAGACGTTCTACTGACACCCTCTTGCTTAAGCAACCCGGCTTCAAATAGAAAGCGACACTTGGTGACAGGTCGTTTACTTGAGTAGCACCAAAACTCTGGAATGCATTGCCATTTGAAGTCAGAGACTCCAATTCGCTGGACATTTTTAAATCAAAGCTAAAAACGCACCTTTTTCGTTTAGCATTGTTTTTTCATAACCTGCAGCGCAATATCATAGTAGCATTAGTATAGTAGTATTGTTAGGTAGTATTAGTATTAGTAGAAGCGTGCGGTTTTTTCATTTTTATTTTTTTTATTTTTTATTATAGTAGTATTAGTTATTGTATCCAGTTCCCACTGCGTGGTTTTATTGTGAAGCGCATTTGAACATTGAAGGGAATTTGCGCTATACAAATTATTATTATTATTATCATTATTATTATTATTATTATTATTATTATTATTAATTGGAGAATTGTTAAGGACAGGAAGAATGCGCGTTTAGCTATATTTATACAGGGATGCCTTCAATTCTATGATTCCATATTTAGGCAAACATTTTTCCGTGCTTCTGATTGGACGGCTAAAAACCAACCCTAGCATGGTTATAAACAAATAAGGAGAATTTTAGCGCTTCAGAGTTATATACTTCTGTAATTTTTACGGCAACTACAATTTGGAGAAGTGATTCAGTAGAAACGTTTCAATAGTTCCCTTGTCAAGGGAGCGGGAAGACTCATCACTCACACATCACTTTTGGTCGTATAAACGCCTTGATAAAGTGATTCTGGGGCCATCCACTTTACAGGAAGTTTTTTGGACTTCGGTGAGCTGCTCACATCTTCATAGATTTGTCTCATCAACCCAAAGTCTGACACTTTAATCTGGTTGTCATGGCCAACAAGAACATTACGGGCAGCAAGGTCTCTGTGAACAAGATTGTTTTCGGCGAGATGATTCTAATAACAAATAAGCAACGAAAAAAACATTAAAATTATCTCAAAACGTAATAACGGGGGTACGCCGAACATAAAGTGTTAGGTATAGATGAAAAGTACAAATGAAAAGTAAATATCGGCACTGATCTGATCCAGATATTTACGTTCACATGCATAACGAAACGAATTTAGCCAAAACTGGGTCGACCGAAAAGAATTTTTTTTTCCATATAAGCCATTTTAATGTACTCGTATCTAGAAAAGCAGCCAATATATTTATCCCATCTATTTCATGTTTATAAAATATTGACTTTTGAATTCTTCTTTCCAAGTTATACTCAGAACCATAATTCCAACCAAATTATCCAAAAAACAAAGATAATTACCATTCCTTTAGCTATTTGCCAGGCAAGTGAAAACAGTTGTTTGGTAGAAAAGTTCTCCTCTAGGTTTTCAATTGAAAGTGGCATTGCAGAAGCTTGACTTTTTCCTAGTGATGCCGATGGCCTGATTAGAAGTTCTTTGTCGGTTACTTTGAATTCCTCATCCTAATTAAATTGATAAAAAAAAACTATCAAATTTTTGGTTTAGCTTGAAACAGCACAGCTTTCAAGTAATTACTTTCCTTGTTAGTAAATAAGTAACTAACAGATAAAAAGATAAAAATAACATGATTTGCTTAAGCCAGACAAGAGCCACGTAATATACAAGTATTATCTATTAACAGAAACTTCAAATTGACCAGTTTAGAGCTGGATAAAATTTACTTTGGGTCCAGGGTACTGTTTTCAAGTCTAGGATGAAAATCCACGCCAACAGTGTGATGTTTACCCAGAAAGCCTTGGTCACCTGCCGATACACGTCCTACTGACTAAAAACAACAAACACACAATTTTACTAGACGATTCCTTATATCAGCCATCGTTCTGGAAGTCACAAGCCTGCAACTAAAAATAGCTCAAGAGAATGAAAACAAGACGCTGAAACGTAAATCCAACACAGCGCAGAAAAGGTACACCATCGACGAAAAACATTAGTGGCATAGGAACACCAAGATCACGTTGTGTCCTTCTAACGTGAAACGTAAGCAAAGTAAGGCGCCCTAGAGGCAAATTCTTCTTTATTAGTGAATAATTAATTATTATGGTGTTTTTGTTTTCGTCTTACATCTACTTCGGTGGAAGTGGATGGAATCACTTCAAGAACGGCATCTTTGTTGCTTTGTTGCGGAGACACTGCAATGTCTTCTTGGTCTTGGTGCATAGAATGTTGATCCTCCTTAACTTCATACTCATCAGCCAAACTTTGCTGAATGATTAAAGAAAATGGCGATGGTATTTACATGTAGAAAAAATGTAACGCTATTGTTTTATTAAAAATAAAACTCAAAACAGTTTAATAGATGAAGTCTAGAATCTGGGAAATGAAATAAGGTAGATATACAAAGGCCCTGGCCAAGATTCAGGTCGGTGCAATTTTTCATGCGCGAGAAATTCGGAGAATTTTTTTACCTACATTTATAGTGCTTTATATGGAGACGCAATGTTGGTGCCCATCCGGATGGTCACTAACATGGCGGCCGGAAACCATCAGAAACATGTGTCACGGAGTTGTTCTACTTAATGATGAATTTATCTCTTGAGGAACTCGTCAACATTGACATTAATACAATGACCATTCAGATAGCAAAATCCCCCCAACAGAGTCAATTTTTCAGCCTTCATGGTAGCTCTCTCGTCCGCCATGTAAATAGCCTACGAGGAAGCTCTCTAGGGCGCTCTGGCGGCTGGGCGGGAAAAGGAAGGAGAGCTTGCAGCTACGTCTCTGGAAAATGAATATAAGTCGATGCGAGATTCTGATTGGCGGAGATAACATTAGTAATGACGCCATTACCCTTGGCACGTGTTTTTTAATGTTTGTTTACAATTGCGTTCGTTTCCGCTTCGCGCTGATTTGCAAAAATCTGACAGCTCAGTCAACTGGGAGCCACAGGCGAATTGGAGATAGAATTCAAAGTCCAGAGACGTCGTTGCAAGCTCTCCTTTCTTTTCCCGCCCCGCCCCCAGAGCGCCCCGGAGAGCTTGTTCGCAGTAGCTACCATGTAAATGCCGCGTCACACAAAAGCTTAGAAATATAAGCGTACTGTATCACAAAACGAAGAACTTCTTTCGCAATGAAAAATTTCTTAATATTGGCTTTTAGCGGCTCTAATAATTCATGAAAGTAAGAACTCAAAAGGATCGATAATTCTTTCCTTTGAGTTTTTGATGACGTAATGTGTAAACTAGCAATATTTAAATGTGTGACGCGATCTCGCCTATAATTCAATAAAGAAAACATGGAGTCAAGGTTAGACAGACTACTGCGCTAATATTTCTATTTGTGATCCCAAATTGCGATACGCTTGAAACCACATGCAAGCCTTCATATAATGTTACCCATAAATGATTCTCACTCGTGAACTTGGGGTACCTAAGCAAAAACGATGAAATTTCACGGGCACAAGAACAAGATTCGGCACAAGAATTAAGAGGGCAAAAAAGGTTTTAACGTTCGCAAACCAAAATGTTCCACTTCTTAGTCACGGTCGCTTGTAACGCGCTATCTTTCCACTTCAAGGTCACGTTTAACGATACCCAACGCACGTAAAGAGGAAGGGTCTTACATCACACCCTTCGTTATGTGAGAAAAGTAAGCGTGTAACGCTTAGTACCTGTCCACACGAATCCGGATATTTTTGAAACCGCACGCTTTTTAATACGAATCGGCCTTCCATCTACACGAAAACGGTAAATCCACTCACCGAGACCGCATTGAAACTCCCCTACAGAGTGGAATTTTTTGTTAATTCGTCGGGTTTGGCGAGTTCGAAAAGACGACTAAAACAGCATACTTTTAAATCAGCTACGTCATAAACTCGGGTCCAGGCTTAAATGGGAACGTGAAAAATTTAAAGTAGAAGCCAACAATCCTCTGTCTACTTTCGCTCCAGACGAATGAATCGGCCTTTACCTAGTTATTTCTCTTTGACATTCCCACTTGAGAAGTGTATGAAATGTTACCTTGAAGCACTGGAACTGGGAAGGATATACGGCCAGTGTAATCACACCGCTGGCCCGAGTGCAGTTGCAATTGCAAACCGCAGTAACGTAATCGTGTGAATGCGTGAAACCGGATACTCCACTCCAAATTTATGTTGACGCAAAAATGAGGTATTCAGTTTCACCGTATCCGGATTCGTGTTGTTGTGGCCTTAGACACTTCCTTCTTACATCAGACAGATCGTGAGTGGCCGAAGCCATTTCCTGTGTAACGTCATCCTGGCGCAATGAGGCCATTTCCATGGTCACTTGTGTTTTCTTTTCCTTTGCCGTAGTCGAAACTTTGCTTTCCTGTCCTTCCTGTGCGTGAAGGGAAGACAGATTAATCCTACCGTCCTTTCGATGAAAGGGTTTTTCAGGAAGAACATGACTAAAAGCGGTTGTTTCTTGGTGTTTCGGATGGGTGCAATCACCAAATGACGTAATACAAAGATTGACAACAACAACATGAAACATCTTAAAGGAGTCATGCTTGTTGAGCTTCAAATTAAATACCCAGAATCTCTGCAAAAACGGGACCGTGCCTCTGGGTGGAAAATTCTCCCCGGTTTTTGAAAAGTGCGCGAAAGTAATGTTTAAATTAGGGACTGGTCATTATTTATCGCCTTGGGGGGGGGGGGGGGGGGGGGGGGAGGGGAGGATTTGGGCCTAAAAAAGGTGAAATTTAGCCGATCCCCCCTTTGAATGAAGTGATCCCCCCTAATAACTTTTGATGACTTTCGCGATCTCCCTCCCAACTGATCAACTGATTCCCCCTTTTGTTCTCCAAAAAATCAAGTGATCCCCTCTACAACCCGCCACCGCCCCCCCCCCCCTCCCTTGGCGATAAATAATGACCGGTCCCTTAGATCACAAAATATACATGTAGATTCATTTGCCATACCTGCAAAGATTTATCGAATGCACGCGTGGGTACTTCG
The DNA here is from genome assembly GCF_958299795.1 of Porites lutea. NCBI lineage: Eukaryota > Metazoa > Cnidaria > Anthozoa > Scleractinia > Poritidae > Porites > Porites lutea. The sequence continues at coordinate 7,756,135 of NC_133210.1, forward strand.
ATTGATCTTATTCTGGTATAGGCATGACCCAGAAAGATTGCTCTAAGAACCTTTCATCGCCACCAGTAATAAAGCTACATTAACATACAACTGAAAATTATTTACATCAGACAGATCGTGGGTGGTATTGTGGATGGAGTCAATGGCTCAGCAAGTGATTCCTAGCGTTTTTTCGTTAGCTTATTTTGTAGCACGGTCAATAGAATAATTTAAAGAAAGAGATGTCGAATTTTTCTTTCGCGGAAAATTGTTGCTTATTTTTCAGCAAGTTTCCTCATTGTCTGCATGCCTTATCCACGCTCAGTATATAATTAAATTTAAGAAAAAAAAGGCGTTGTTAAGTATTTCTTTTCTACAAGACGACCTGGAAAAGTCGACTCCAGATCCTGTCGGACATCATCATTGCTTTCTTTTGATAACGATATATAAATTTAAGAAAAATAAAATGAAATATTTAAGTATTTCCTTCATACAAGATGGCCTTGAAGAGTCGACGCCAGGTCCTGTCGGACCTCATCATTAATGCTTTTTTCTGATAAAGAAGTCAACTCCATGTTCTCGTGCGTCTGCTGCTCCCACTTTGTCCGATCTTTAACAAGTTTACTTTCCTTTGTAAAAAACAAAACAAAACAAAAACAAAAACCTTAACTTATTGGTCCAGTACTGGCCATTTTCTCCGTTTAACTATTATCATTCTTGTATTCGATCCGTTCAAGTATACCTCAAATTTCCACTCTGTTGTTACTCCATACAATGGTCATTTAGAATTTCGGTGAATTAAAGACTAAGGGCGCTTTCCATTTGTCTAACCTGGCCGGCCAGACAATTGCCGGACCAGCCAGTTGGCAAATGAAATCGGCTTTTTCCACAGGGTTTTTGCTGAAAAACCACCTCCTTCGTGCCTACTATTTAGGATTTGACAGATCTGACTGGATAGTTTTGATTAAAAGTGAAATTCTCATTTTTACTGGCATGGTCTGGCCGGTCAGTTTTGACAAATGGAGAGCGCCCTAAAGTTCAACAACAACCAGATGACCTACAGCTGCCAAGACAAAAAAGATATAGGAGCATTTTTAGAGCTCGGTAAAACGTACTTAGTCTAAATAAATAAATTTGACGATTCACTCATGATTACGTTTTGTGGTATAAGAGCTTGTGAAGGCACAACCACAACGACAAACCAGTGAGGGTCAGCCGGATCTTTAGTAGACTTAGATCAGTAAAATCTACAATACCAAATTTAGTTTTGTGGTAAGCCAACTTGATCCCCAAACCCCCCTATGATTTTTCTAAACGTCTTTATAGTTAACTAATTCTTTCATAAAGAGGCGCTTCTCGTGTCCCGGATCATTAAATAAAGAGACAACTTTTGCATATTACACCTGACTAGCGCAATCGATAAAAACTGATATCAGAAAATCAATATTGTCAGCGCTATCGTTTTTAACTATTTTAACGATATTATCGATTGCCTTCTAGGTTTAAAACTCAATAATGCATTATTTTACAGCAAATTATATTACCCAAACTGTAGCAATATGCAGATGTTTTATGTTTTAAATGCTGATTTTTTCTCACATTTTTATCGTGTTTTATAGTCATGCTACTTCTCTTTCCATTTAGTTGGGGAGTTGATTACCTACTTTGTTTTGCATATGTACAGAACGGTTTAAATGATCCTTTCCAATATGCTTTTTGAAGAAGCAATTTAAGGGTCTTGCAGAAAAACTGTACACTGAACATTAGTATATACACACTCAGTGATCTTGGTGATTTAAGCAATCTGATTGGTTCGCTATCTCGGACTATTCAACAATATTCACCTCCGAGCGAGTGGATAATGTGTGAGCTCGGTGTTTTTCCCATTTTTTTAGAGAACGATCTTTTAAAAGTCGACAAAATCCAAGGGCTGACTTTTTTTAAGGCAAGCGAGACTTGGAAGGATTCAATACGGCGTTTTTCAATTTACTGTAGCTGAGTTTTGTGCTCGATGGATTGTTTACAACTCCCGTGTATTCGCGTAGAAGAAGCCGTTTCGTGAACTCAGCGTTTTGTAACAAGAAAATTTCGGGCTCAAAAATCGTAGTTTATTTATGACGAACAAATTTAAAAGGAAATGTTTCCAGAAATTCTACGTTTCAAGTAAACAGGAAAAAGAATGATACAGGACGACGACTTCTTACCTCGAGCAACCAAGCCGCCATTTTTGTCAGCACTTCATGCGAAGAACGACACAACAAGCCCTTTTGGCCATAAACTTGGCGAGTCAACAGAAAACAACAAAGCTCCACTTTTCTTCTCAGGTAAGGAAACAGTTCAAACTTTTAGCAGTTCCATTTAAGCCATTACACTGTTGTTTGCGAAATGATAAAATTGTGAATTGCCATGTTTGAAAATTCTGCAAAGATCTATTTTTAAACTCACGCGTGATTTGATCTGTCAATCAAATTGTACTTTTTAATGGTTTCTTCTCTGATTTTGTTGAGATCACTTCGTGTGTATATACTAAAACAATTATTCTTTTCAATCTCGGTGAATAGTGGCTTTGGGAATATTTACCTCGCCGCTTTCGCGGCTCGGCAAATATTTGGCCACTATTCACCTCGATTTCAAAGAATAATTGTTAATTATCCTCACCACTTGAACTGTATAAGTTGTAGGGTTCAACTTGAACAGTTTCCTGTGCAAGCGAGCTAAATCAGTTGTTTATAACTCTTTTTTATCCTATCGATTGGCCAAAAATGCTTCGTTAGAATATTGAGGGTAATTTGTGAAATAAATTTCGCTACAAATGTAACCGTCCAAAGCCACATAAATAATGTACTTATGTTCGGAAACAACGTTCTTTGCCAATGTTAACCTAATTAAGTAAGCACCTATCAAGATCAACAACTTCGATAAAAATCGATTAAAGTCGATAATCATCGATTAGCAACAACTTTTTCCGCTATCGATTTTCAATTTAATCAATCGCTCTTTATCGAGAGTTATCCATTATTTAACAATTAAGTGAATGAGGCTGAGTATCTTATGAAGAATTATGGACATCGAGGAGGGTGTTATCCGTCGAGGCCGTAGGCCGAGGCGGATAACACCCTCCGAGATCTCCATAATTCTTCATATGATACGAAAGCCGAATTCAATAATTGTTTTATTATTCATTCAAAATAATTCCTAGTTTCAAAACATAGCTAAAACATGCTTACCTCCATCGATCCATCGATGTTAAGTTCATCTTCGATAGTGCTCGTTTAGGGTTGTTCAGCTCCGCAAATATTCTCCAAATAGCAGATGTCGCCCTTGGAGTTGTCTTCTTGCTGTTCTTGCCATGTTTTTAGCTATTATTTCGCCTAGTTCTTACTCTTAAAACGAGTGAAATGTCCGCCATTTTTGTTTCCACAACCAAAACAACTCAACCTCGTCCCCAGGTCTTCTCGGTTAACGGTGCATTGACCTGCAAAAACGCTGCATTTCCTCGCTGGTCAACCAGACATAAAACAAACAAACACTCTGGACAATAAACGTTTTAGGACAGAGCTAGTACGGAAGGTTAAACTACAGTTTATATATAAGCCTACATGATCTCTGGTCTCTCCGTGATCTTTCAGAACCTCTTTGTCAGCATAGGATCTCTCGGTAGCTTCATTGATCTAAACATCAAGCAAGTAACAAAAACGGTACTTCACGTCTGCATGGCTTCAAGCGATCCTTAAGTCAAAAAGTTATTATCTCCATACTAGATTACGGCCCCTAATTCGAGGCACACCAGGTTTTATAGACTAAGATTAGTAAGGAGGATTTTTTTTAATACCCTCCCTATGTTGTTACAGCCAAGGATAAAATACTTTTAAAATTATAATAATAACAATAATAATAATAATAATAATAATAATAATAGTAAATATTATATAATTATTATTGTTAGTATTATCAGTAAATGCTTTTATAATTTTGAAGTAACTGCAGTTGCTTAAATAAGTTGTACAAAATCTTCAGATAGTACCAAAATATATTCGTAATGTTGTCTCCCTATATATGTTTCTTGATAATTTCGTTATAAACTAATTGTTTAATTGTTCATCTCCTTACCTTTTTTCTTCTGCGGCGTAGCCACGTCAGCAGGTCACCACACGGAACGTATTCTATAACCAGGAACATTTTCTCCTCAAGCGTGCAGCATCCAACCATGGATACAACGTTCTTATGTGAACCCAACAGCTTCATCTGTTCAATCTCAAACGTGAACTCTTCTTTCTGTGCTTCAGATGGATTATCTAAAGATAATTAAATAAAATGACATTGATTTTATTATTGTAATAAATCCATCGCACTTTGTAACACCTGTCGCAATTTGTAATAAGCCGTGTCGCACTTTGTAATAAAAAAGGTGTCACAATTTGTAATAACAGTCCATCGCACTTTGTAATAAACTAAGCTGTCGCAATTTGTAATAATTCCATCGCACTTTGTAATAATTTTTTGAGAGTGATTCAACTTACTTCGTCAACATTAATGTAATGCCTAAATATGCATGGTACTTCATAAACAAAGATGATGACGGATGCTAGCACGTAACATCTCCGTAACATTTTCTTTGGTCAAACACGCATGTCTTACGTTATAAATTTTTCTGCCTTGATTAATCACGTGACCAACTAGAAACGCTTTTATGAAAGACATGAAACTTCCTGTGACATATCACCAAAAAGAGATGAATCATGTTTAAATTCAAAAATATTAAAATAACTAAAGCAACATTTAACAACATAAAATTCATGAATAACCTGGCATTCGTCGTCCAAATCCATGTTTGCTTGCCAAATGAAGTCTTCGGGGGGGGGGGGGATAATCCCATATATGGATGGGCTAGATAGGTAAGTACCGCCTGATAGGGTATGGTTTTTTAGGATCTCGAGCCTTTAATAGGGTATCATTTTTTTACCTTGTTAGCCTTGTATCTTTGGTTTGATCCTTAGATAGGGTAACTCAAGTAGTAATGGATGGTTTATTCCATCCTTTCCATTTTGTGGAAAAACAGTAATCCAGAACACGCTCGGAAGAATTGCAAGGTCTTACGAGTTGTATATACGCAGGGAAGGATAATTTTTTACTATCCCCATGGTATTTGCTTTAGAGGACTTCTTATAGAAAACAATTGTTTTAAGATGGAATGAGTACTCCTTTTGTTCCTATATGGGACAAAATCAAGTGAGAATAAGGGACCAAATGCCCTGCCGGCTCAGTGTAAGACCCCAAGTGAGTGTTATAAAAACAGGTACATACGAAGGTATTGGCTAGCGATTAATTGGATTTTGTGTTTAGGTTTCTGTTGTGGCTCGACGGTTTGCCACTGGTGAGGTTTTTTGTAATTATTTGCACTAAACATTTTGAATCTTTCCAGGCCTCGTTTGATTAATTTGGCCAAAAAAGAAGCCACTATTACTTCTTTAAGATTGCGCGTTAGACAAGGACGGTGCACCACGTGTTGTGTAGACTTGTTATAAGATCTAACAAGGAAATCTCCTGGTGTCCTTATTCGAATGACGTAGGATGGATGTTACAATTTGCGGAAATTAAATGCTTTTTAATAATGGCTCGTTTGTGTCTAGTGTGTCTAGATTCTGTACTCTGACAACGCTCTGCCCAGAGGTACATCCCCGTATTGGCCATATAAGGAAGTACACCCGCCGGGTAACCATGGAATGAAAACCACCTAGTACAATAGCAAAGTTTAAGAGTACAGCATTTCGTAAGTCAGATAACTAATCAACATTAATCTAAATAATAAAATTAAATGTTTGAATGAGCGGAGATGTTACGTGCTAGCTGACGTCATCATCTTTGTTTATGAAGTACCATGCATATTTCGGCATTATATTTAATGTTGACGAAATAAGTTTGATTACTCTCAAAAAGGCATTACAAAGTGCGATGGAATTATTACAAATTGCGACAGCTTAGTTTATTACAAAGTGCTATGGACTGTTATTACAAATTGCGACACCTTTTTTATTACAAAGTGCGACACGGTTTATTACAAATTGCGACAGGTATTACAAAGTGCGATGGATTTATTACAAATTGCGACAGGTATTACAAAGTGCGATGATTATTACAAATTGCGACAGTACTGGTTTCCCTCACTACCTAAACCGCTGTTCATAAAAGGCGAATGAAAATAAATAAATAAATAAATAAATAAATAAATAGATAGATAGATAGATAGATAGATAGATAGATTGATTGATTGACTGATTGATTGATTGATTGATTGATTGATTCACTTCTATTTGAATACGGTAATTTCATAAGTTACATAACTTCTTTACATGAAAGCCGAATAGAAACAGAAGTAAATACTGTACAACTACACTAAAAATATGTACAAATAATAAAATATGGTAAAATGTAGTCAACAGTTTGCCTGCCTACTAGCCAGTTTTCTTTTAAAGATAACTTTAGATTCGGACGCTTTTATGTCATTTGGTAATAAATTCCACAGCATTCTTGCTCTGTATGAGAAAGACCCTTTATAATATTCTGTTTTCGGAACGTGGTCCACTACAACATTATATTCCGTATTTCTTAGCATAGACTTATAAGGGTTGATCTCACAGACATTCGAGAAAAGATCGCTTAAGTAACTAGGTATATTTCCATTCACCGTATCATACATTAATAGACTTAAGTGCCTTTGACGCCTTGAGGCAAGCTCTTCCCAGTTTAGTTGTTTTCCATGCATTCGATCCGAGTTGTCATACATGTATTGACTAGAGGCTGCATTTTTTAAATCTTTTTTCATTATTGGCTTTAATTCAGGCTCTGTAGATCAATTTACCTTTTTTTGTGTGGTTTTGGGGAAATGTAAATTCGTAAGAGATGCTGATTTGTTTAGAGCTAATAGGCTTAAACCTACTTTTTAGAACTTAAGAGCCTTTATTATTTTTTCACACTTACATAGTGAATAAAGAAACCACAAATTTCTTGCACTTCCAACTTTGCCGTGCTCTTCACCAACGAGAGACAATACCGATTTTAAAAATGAAGTGTCTCTCGATGGTGTAATTTGTTTTAATATCATACGATCACGTCTTCGAAAAGAGTCGAGTTTTGTTTTTTCTGTTAAATTTCAGGCTTTGAGATCTTAAAGTTCCCAAAGAGTTGCTTAAATACATAAGTGTTCTTACAGTAGTATGAAGAGGACTGAAAGGCAGTTAAGACTTTATGCCTTTGTCTATGGTGATAGACAGTCAGTATTTCTTACCATGTAAAACTTTGACAGCCACCACCTGTGCTGCCTTCTTTGTGGATGATACAGGCCATTTTGAAGTCCCCGCATCGTGCAATGCCTCCATCTCATGACTCTGAGAAAAGGTTGCTTTATAAACAACACCAAATTCTCCTCTCCCCAGCTCTTCCTCAAACTCTATTTGCTCAGGCAGAATTTCCCACTTGTCAGGAGGAGTAATCTCGTCTTGTGAATAAGGTGACCTAGAAAAAGGAAAAAAAATGCCGGATTATTACGCTGAGCACAATATTATAGTAACATCTACTCGCCTATCTGTAAACTTTACCAACAACAAAAAATTAGTGCACCTGGCTACTGGTGCATCGGAGGATAATGGCCGAAGCTGAGATGTTCTCCTCGTGAAAAAAAAAGCTCGATCAGAATAGCCGAGTGGGGATAAAATTAACTGATTTTTTTTAAAAGGACGATTCAGTCAAGGGCATTTACAAACAATGACTTCAAAAAAAAGAATTTGTTCAATTCTAATTCACTTTAGGCTTATCTAAAAACAAAATTTGTCTTCATCAGACTATTCATAGGATCTTTTTTTTTTTTCATGCATCTTTCGACAATGAAAACATTCTTTGATTATTTTTTCATAAGAATTGCAAATAAAGTAATGCTTTTGACTTCTAGTTAATGTTATCTGTAATCTTGGCAGGTGCACCACGTCGGTTTTGTTGACACGTGATATAATTTAGCCAATAACGTTACGGGGAGCGAAACTTAATCGCTACGTTTACATAAAAAGACAAAACAAAGGCTTTCCTTAGTGTTAGATTGGTGTCTTTTTTTTATTTAGTGGTTGGCAAAGTAAGATCGAGTTACAGCCGCGCGAATACGGCTGAACAGAGGTCGAAAAAGAAAACGGCGGGGGAAGGGGTGAAGGGAGAGAATAATTACCAGGAAAGCGCTAATAAAAAAACATTAAACGATCGTAAACAAAAAAAACTTTGGCGCGACATTTTGTCGGCTGACGTCAGACCTCAAAACATGTTACATCATCCTTTCACAAAAACTGGACGGGGCGTTTTAAAAATCTCAAGGGGTTGAATACTGGAGGTGTTTCTCACTACATACCCTCGCCCCCATCCCTATCATTCCTTTTTCGTGCTCGGTTTAGCTTTCGCCCGGCTGAATCTCTTACTTTACCAACCACTAAAAAGAAAAAAGAAGCAAACAGAAAAACCGCCAGCTAGGCATTGGCAGAGTTCCACAAACCTTTCAATAGTCTTTGCCTTTCTTTTTCGGTAGCACCAGACGAAAATAGCGACCGACAACAGCAAAATAGCGGACGTGACACCAAGTGAAATGTAAATAACTTTGTTAATGACAGTGGAATTTTCTGGTGCAGATGCGGAAGTCAAGGTTGGTCGTGGTTTAATGACAGTGGAATTTTCTGATGTAGGGGCGGGAGACATGGTTTCTGTTTCTATGGCTGCAAACAAAATAAATATATCAGACTGTGATCAAAGGTACTGTACTATAAACGAAAGTGGGGAAGTTTTTTCCAATAATATGCGGTCAGATTAAAAGGGTTACAGACATGTTAGAGCTTATATAATGTTAAAATCTCTTCTCTTACTATACTGTCACTTGTTGACAGTGGAACTTGTCCACTACGCTTCGGCGAGGACAAAAGCGGATCCTAGCTGGCTAACTGAGCTTGTACACTCGTGTGCTCTGTAATTATTAGATCCAGTCGTGATGAGAAGGCATTTACACAAAAAAAAAGGAACTTGTGTAACCACAAAATATGGCAAAACACCTCATGAAATGAGTCCGTTACCGTAAAATTGGGTAAACACAAATTCAAATAGCCGAAGACTTGCTGTGTATCACGAAGAACCCGCTGTGCCATCACTGAACAACTTTTGAAACACACCTACCCTGATCCTGACGTAGCTTACCCTGGGTACCAGAGGTTTTTTCTCGCGTGCGTCGGGGAGCTTCGTTTCGTCGGCCTCAGGCCGACACGTGTTCGGCCGAAGGCGAAGCCGCGAGAAAAAAACTTCTGGCGCAGAGCGCCTTGATTTACCCTGCTGGATGGACCTTGACCTTGTTTCTAATCCGTCAATCAAACCGGCGCTAGCGAGACTGTTTACTAAGTTAATTCAAAAGTAATTATCAAGGGAGGAACGACGCGCTCTAGCCCAAAGAGTCACAATATCTTCAGAAAAACAAGGTGCAGTTTAAAAACCATTGCAAATCCTTTCACAGTGCACTTCTCCATAATTCATGTAGCTTCAGTTTAAGCTGCAATCCATTTTTCAAAATTTGGATCCGAAAATCACTAAGGAGAATTTTAAAACATCCTGCAAAAACTACTAACGAGCGGTGCCCAGCGTGACAAAACATTGCAGGAAACCTTCACATTCACGGGCAAAAGTAAATCGCTTTTAGTTATTCAGATCCAGGAGACACTTAGGAGAAAATTAAACAACGTAAAAGTTTACTAAGCCACAAGGAAGAAGTTTACTTTGTAAAAGAGGACAAAAAAAATGGATCGTGACTAAAACACCACACGAGTACATACGAGTAACCTACGACTACATACGGGTACACACCGATGACATACGAGTACATACGAGTAGCATACGAGTCACATAAGAGTCATCCTCGGAGACCCAGGGGCAGTCAGTCGGGTCGAGAGAAAAGGCGCGACGAAAGTTTCAAGTACGGGCGAAAGAGCCCCTGGGTACCGACTCTTACCATCCTCGTCGTGCGCCTTTTCTCTCGACACGACTGACTACACACAAGCGACATACGGGTAACACACGAATACATACTGGTTTTAAAGTAAAAAAAGTAAAAAAGTACGACTCGAAGCAGGGACACCAGGCATACAAGGAAGAGGACCACCACCACAAGAAACAGAGAAATAGAGAAAGTATGAATGAATGAAAGCACGTTAGTTGACAGTCTGCGCACCCTATCACGTTACGAAGCTGGATCAAAGAAATTTAACGGCCTTCAAACAAAGAAACCGATTTCCAACCATTTTCACGTAATGAAAAAATTGGAGAAAACTGAAACAAAATATATTTAAAGACCGAAAAAAAGATCCGGGCGCGCCCCACTTACCGACTCTATCTTGGTTGTGCAAACGCATTTCGACTACAGGAGAAACATGGATTGAATAGCCCTTTTTAGATTTTACATTTTGTTTTCCTACTTAGGCCACGTGGTGTTACCCTAGAGAGAGTTTTCTTTCACCTTCTGCCTTAACTTGTTCTCGTGTATATAAAAAATATAAAGACAAAAGACAAATTCCTTGAAAACATCCATCTTGTCTGAAATGGGAAAGTAATACGTACCAGCTGAGAAGGGCTATTAAAACGATTACAATTGTTTGATTTGAAAGCAACAATGATCTTATATCGGCTTTCAAAAAAGATAAACTTTAACAAGTTGTTTATTCAATGACATTTATGGCTCTTCGTTTACAACATTAACCAAAATCAATCAAAATAACTGTTCGTGTAGCAAGATCACTTGTTGTTTAACGCCAAGCAGTAGTCTACTATGTTGGAAATTAAGCCTCGTTGTTGGATAGGTAAGGATAGTTTAGGGATAGTCTATGACGTCACCTATTGTTATAACCTAGGGAAAAAATGCCCTCCTCCATACTAATAACTGTCTTCCTGCAATAATTCGGTATAGGTTTACTAATGAGCGTCTTTCTACTCAATAAGCACAATAGGCTTGCCTCGGCTTGCCCGTTAAGTAACTTGAGCCCAGTTTTCAGACCGTCGATGAAAAGGAAAATAGGAATAAGAGAAGCGATCACCTAGCAACGCGAGAAACGGCTTCCTATATCTTATTTAGCACTAAAAATCAGATATATAAACAAAACACATACAGAAAGTGGAGTTGAAAAGTTTTTATTTCTATATGTATTCTTATTTAGCGCTAAAACTCGGATATATAAACAAAACAAACACACATATTCACAATGTGGAGCTGAAAACTCTCTATTTCAATTTTGTCTGACTATTTCAGAACCGTTTTCTCCGTTTTAGCTCGAAGAAATGAAAAACTTTTAAAGTCTCAGAGTTTCACGCACCGTTAGTCAGTTAATTATGCGAGTTCACAAGCCCAAAGTTGAATACAAATTAACTCTACAAACCCAAGGGAGAGAATCGTGACGTATTATTATATGAACAATTTTAAATAACTTAACAAGGATCAATTAAAACACGCGACTAATAATTGCTAGCAATAAAACCACAAGAGAAATACCGTTTTAAAAAAAGTTATTAAAAAAGATGACAAAAAGAGTCAAATACACTGCCATTTTGTAAGGAATGGAAATTAATTAATCTTCATCTTCTTCACCCATGGAGTACTTGTAAGGTTTGAATTTCTTATGCCGACATTTCCTCAGCTGTTTGGCATGAGCTTTATGATCATCCAAATCATAATAATAAATAATAATAATCCGACGCCTTTTGCGCTTCGGGCCTTGTTGTGATAGGGTTTCTACTGTGGAAGGAGGGGTCAGGAAAGCAGGATTTAAGGGTGGTGGAAGGGTGAGGCTTTCTTTTTCAGGTTTTTGAGAGATAGCCGCTTGTGTTAATTCAGGTGTTACATTAAAGAGGTTGAGGGGAGAGTGTCCTTTATGTTAAGTCTGGAAAAGTGCTGATTATTTCTTCCGGTCGTGTTCTTGTATTTAATTGTTCTTTAAAAGCCAGGTATCTGTTTTGCAACTGAAAGTATCGTTTAGTTTTTTCATCGTCCCGAAGATCGTTTCGAGAGAGCACGTCGTCCATGTTGCCTTATATTTCTTGCATAGCTGGAAGAAGCGGGACAGGCGAAAGAGTTTGCTGCTTCAGATATTTTAGAGGCTCTTGAGGAATATTTTCTTGAAACCCTGTTTGTTTAAAGCCTTCTTCACCGGGCAGGAAGTTTTTTCGAGACCGACAATTATCTTGGGTAGTAGTTTTCAGATCAATCAGAAGGTAACCACCCAAAAGGTCTTTTTACAGCCTCTTCGTACTGATTTAAAAAGAAACCCGTCTGCCCGGGATACATTTGCTTCGCCGGAGTCAAGATTTGCAATTTGTCTCGCAGATTCTTGAATAACACCAGATAATGGCTGTTTAGGCTTATGCTGCGGCTACTTTTCCCGTGATGAAATAGATTCTGCACGATATAAATCAAGCTCAGATTGCGATGAAGAGAACCACGAGTAAAAAGGTTCACAATTCACTTGTCTTTACTGGGGTCAATCATCTGATCATCAAGCACGATCAAATTCCGTTTGTTCACATCAAAATAGAAATCCTGCTCCAAAGCAGTTGGAATTCCCTTGGCGAATTCAATGTGTGTCATGGCGACTAACATTTGTGTATACGCAGGCTGCCATTGTGAATAACACCAAACGATCCTCTCCGGGGGAGGGTAAATGGTCTCTGAAGCTTGTTGCAATAGAGGTCGTACCCAGGCCGTTTTTCCGGACCCGGTCATTCCGGCAATCATGGATGTGAAAGGATGCTCGAAGCGAAACCGCTGACATTTCTGTGAAAACATTGGAACTGTTTAAAATGGGGTGAGACCAGCATTGCGGTGTTTAGACATCACGTGCCTTTGCATATTATCTTTTCTACTAAAGGATTTCTCGCAGACAGAACAGAACCAACTCATGTCAACTCCTCAGGAGCAAAATGGAGGCTGAGAATAAGTTAGAATGTTGCGCATTTATACAGGTTTTCATTGTTTTCCCTCCTCCTTATTTCTATCGTTTTCCCTCCTCCTCCTCCTCCTCCTCCTCCTCCTCATTTCTATTGTTTTCCCTCCTCCTCCCCCTGATTCTATTATTTTCTATCCTTCGCCCACTCGTTTCATTTTTTTTTTCTCCACGAGATTCTATAAAAGACTGCCAACTGCCATCTTTAGTTCATTTTGAAGCAATTTCTCGTGTAGTAAACAACAATCGTGGTTTTCTTCAGCTGTTAGCTGATTGCCCTGCTTATCAGCGCCAGTTTCTTTTAAAGACAGCTACTCCACAACAACTACATACACTAGCCCAAGTCTTATACAATGTATTCATGGGACACATTCCTATCTCCGAAGAAAATAAGCGGATATTGCTGCCATATAAGGATGCTTTACTTGGCCTGGCCAGTCCAAATGTCCCTTACAACTGACAAAGAAGCGAGTCCTTGTACAAGAGGGTAGTGGTTTTATTGAAGATGTATTAGCCCCTGTTGCTTCAAGCTTAGGATTTCTAATACTATAGAAGAGGTGACGCATCGCTAGGTTGATCATTCGAAGCTAAGTCTGTAACGTGTACTCATCAAAAATGAAGAGAAAGATAGATTTAGTTGAAGAAGAACACGAGAGTGAACATGTAGAAAGCGAAAGTTCTGGTGATGAAAGCGAGGATGAAGAACCGAGAATAAAAGAAGAACCAAGAATAAAAGCTGTTTTGAGTCATCTTTCCCGCGCAGTGCCGGAAAAGCGTGCTTCTGATTTGCTGCATAGTATGGCCGCGTCCGAAGGTATTCTTTTCTGGACTCCCAGCTAACAATTACTTCGAAATAAACGCACTATTCCTGTCACAAACATCGCTGAGCTAGTTGAGTATGTGTTACTCCCTCATGAAAATGCGGTTACCAAACCTCGTGCGCTGAACACGTTTCTAGATGGACTTGCACAGTTAGGAATCGATAAAGGTTTAATCAAGAACAAAATGTTTTTAATTGATTTAATAGAAAAGGAAAAAGGCTACCAAAATGTAGAAAATACTTCCGATAACGAGAGTAATCATGAGGAGAGTTCATCGGATATTGAAAATCAGGAGGAGGAGGAGGAAGTGGCTTCTGAGAATGGCGTTAAAGCTGAAGGCACCCAAGAGAGCGACAACGACACTGAAAACGACAGTCAGGAAACAGAAAGTAGTAGCCCTGAAACGTCCACCACCTTTCACTCTAAACACCCCTGTGAACATTGCGAGAACTCTGATGTGTACTGGACATTGCTCATGAAATGTCCTAAATGCATTTGGCGCAATTACTACAAGATTTGTCCTATATGCGATCACCAGATTTCCGAGGGGAGAAATTACATGAAAGAGGGCTTTCTTCGGTGTCACAACTGTGGACAAGTTACACACAAAAACGTGAAGACTTGGGAAACCAATTTCTATTCCCCTTCTAAAGAGGAGAACGAAGATGAAGATTAATTAATTTCCATTCCTTACAAATCGCTGTGTATTTGACTTTTTTAGTCATTGTTTTTAATAAGGTTTTTGAAACGGAATCTCTCTTGTGGTTTTATTGCTAGCAATTATTAGTCGCGTGTTTTAATTGATCCTTGTTAAGTTGTTTAAAATTTTTTATATAATAATACGTCAAGATTCTCGCCCTTGGGTCTTTCCTGTAGAGCTAATTTGTATTCAACTTTGGGTTGTGAACTCGCATAATTAACTGACTAACGGTTTGTGAAACTCTGAGACTTTAAAAGTTTTTCACCTCATCGAGCTAAAACGGAGAAAACGGTTCTGGAATGGTCAGACAAAATTGGAATAGAGAGTTTTCAGCTCCACATTGTGAAAATGTGTGTTTGTTTTGTTTATATATCCAAGTTTTAGCGCTAAATAACAAGACATAAACTAAACAGAAATAAAGACTTTCAACTCCACTTTCCGTGTGTGTTTTGTTTATATATCTGATTTTTAGCGCTAAATAAGATATAGGAATCCGTTTCTCGCGTTGCTAGGTGATCCCTTTTCTTATTCCTATTTTCCTTTTAATAGACGGTCCGAAAACTTGGTTCAAGTTACTTCACGGGCAAGCCAAGGTAAAGGACGGACCATTAGAAAAGTGAAGGGGGGGGGGGGGGGGGTGGGGAAAAAACCCAAAAAAAAATTCATGCAAGGGAAAATGCCAAGAAAAAAAATTCATGCAAAGAATAAGGTAAAGAAAAAAAATTCATGCAGAAGGAAGGTCCAATTGTGACTTTTTCAGAAAGTCTGAGTTTCAGAAATCAACAATATTACCAGGTACAATATGAATGAACAAAAATCACTTTCTTCTTATTGAAAGGAGACAATTAGAGCCTTGTTTTTGTTTTAAATTGCAGCTAGTGTACCTACAACATCCACTGTATACTGTATTATAATAAAAATAATAGAATAAAATTTGTAATTAATAAATATTAGAATTTGGTGGCTTTGTAAATATTCTATAAAATTATTTGTGCCCACAATAAAAATTAGAGGATGGGTCTCACCGCCTTGAATAAGAATTCTATAATACAGTTAGTGGCCAGTTTCTGTGAGTATCAAGAGTTGTGCTTGAAACATAGTGCTGTGTAAATATATAGTATGAAGTAGTTTTGTGTTTTGGCCTTTTAATGAAACTACAGGATCTTTTCACTGGATTGGATCGCTTTTTATTTAATGTACATGAACCTATCATAACCAAGTGATAAGTGTTTTCTTGGCTCAAAAGCACAATTTGTATCAATTGACCAAAGTAAACGTTCAACATATTAAAGGCAGCTATGCCCTCAGTTCTTCTTCAATAAGTCATTAAATGACTCAATTAAACAATTACATGTTAATGTCACTGTTCCGCTTGTAAGATACGCATGCAAAAGTCACGCAAGTAAATGACGCACGCAGGCTAAGTAAACAACAACTTCATGATGGCGTCATAAGGGAGGACACAGCCCCTGCGGCAGGTTATAGCGACTTCGGATTATGCGCACAAAATAACACAAGCCTTACTTATCGCCCCACTACCGTGGGATAGGACAAGAGTCTTGGCAGAGCCTTTCTTATCTCCCCAGCGCCGCACGGGCTGGATAGGACAAGATTAAGGCAAAGGAATAGCTCAAAAGATGGCAAGATACAAGCAATGCCAAAAGCTTGGGGGAAGTCGCAAAGCAGACTTAACCGCCACAGATGCATGCAATGCATCCCCCCCCAAGCAACAGCAAAACACTAAATAAAGTTCCCTGACACGCGAGCCATTTTGGGAACAGCAGAAAGCAAGACTGTTTCGGGAGTGCGAATATACAGTTGATAACAGTCCGAGGACCAACGACCTAAAACTTTTATTAACCAGTCTGGTAAGCCCGCAGCGGCCGCAGCAGACGCGGCGCCTATACGAAAACTGCGACCTTTTAGACTCTAGTATGGGAGTCCCGCACAACGAACAGAATCCTGAAGTAAATGCGTAACAGAGGACCGAGTGAGAAGCCGGCCCGACTGAAAGTAAAAAAGGGGCCCAGGCCGAGGCTGGGCAAGCATAATATACAGTTGCATGGCGGAAACGGGGCACAATAGAGAAGAGCACCGAGCTACCACGAGAGATTGCCCCTGTCGAAAACTGTCAGTTTTAGACGATTTAAGTTTGAGAAGCATGTGTTGCAGGTGAGCCAGACTTGGTGAGAAAATCACGCAATCAGTGGTGAGGTTAAACTGGGAACTAAAATAACGTGCCCCCAGGTACGTAAACTCGCTACAACGAAGAAAGGCAAAAAAGGCTAGGGTAAATGCCGCCCAGATCATAGAAAAATCCCGAACATCCAACCAACTCTCAAGGACAGGACGGATAGCTAACAGGACCCGGGGGGTTAACCGGTTCACGACTTGTACGAGAACAACTCCGGTAACAAAGAATGCCCCTTAAAATCTTTTTTAAAAGCAGCTTGCCCTGTAAGGGGTCATTGTAACCTGAAACTATATTTAGATTCCTGACGGCTGCTAAGTATATTTTGATTGTGCAATGTCAGACTTTGCGAGCTAAATAAGACGCAAAATAGAAAGGTGTCCCCTCCGAGGCAGGTAAAATATCACCTGTTGGAGATGTAAGTCTGTTCACAAGGCAAAATGAGATAAAACGCTTTTCTCCGGATGAATAGCTGCGTTTGGTGTTCCATGATAAGGCCCAGTTAGCATACCTTAGAACTTCATCGTTTAGAGGGTCATGAACGAAGGAGGGATGAAACAAGGGGTCAGGTCGGCATTGGGTGCGAGATCCCTGAAGCGTTTGACCTGGAAACGTGAGAGGGCGTCCACAATTCCGTTATCTACCCCCGGAACGTGGCGGGCCCGTACCAACAGGTTGTGTTTCATGGAAATGAGAACCAAAAAACGGACCAGGTCCATCACCCGGGGAGCATTTGAGTGACCGGAGTTGATAATAGCGACGACGCTTTCATTGTCGCAGCAAAATTGAAGGCGTTTACCCGCAAAATGGGGGTACCAGAGGGCGCAAGCGATAACAATAGGGAAATGTTCTTGCCATTCAATGCTAATCCCTGTCTTCTTGTTGATAAGGAGGTGAGGCAGCCAGTGCCCTTGGAATCATTTCCCATTAAAATACCCCCCGAACCCAAAGGTGCTAGCTGCATCTGTTTACAATTCAAGGTCAGGGGAGGAGGTAACAAAGGAATCAAGGAAGAAGGACCGTCCGTTCCATTCGGTGAGAAAAACTTTCCACAAAGTAATATCACGTTGGAATTGCTTGTTTAAGCGGATATGGTGAAAACGGCTGGGAACACCCCTGGTGAGATTGATCATGCGCTGGAGAAAGGTTCGCCCGGGGACCACTACTTTACAGGGAAATTGCAAGGTGCCGATAAGGGACGGGAGGTCCACTAGACGGGCTGAGAGCACATAGAACAATAGGGCTTAGCGGTACCAGTAAAGGTCACCGTCCAAAGTTCGATATCTATCCTATCCCATGCGATGGTAAGATGGCGAGCTGCGCGGCGTCTAAAGTGCTCATCGTATGTGTACCACGCAAGGCCCTTGAACTTAGTTACTGCGCGGCTAATGATCTGCTGATACTTTATGAGCTCCACCGCCAGGTTGGGGTAGGCCGTGACGATTACCAGCATGTAAACCATAAACGCGTCCAACCACTTTTGAAAAGAGTCTACAACTGGTTTCTTGCGTTTAACAACAGTAAGCGGGGAAGCCCAAGCAGCCTGGGGGCGAGTCTCGTAACGCAATTGTAGGGCGGGAGTCTGGGTCTGGTACAGTGTTTCTGGTAAAAGCAAAGAGAAATCTACATACTCACCGCGGAGTATTTTATCCTTTAGTGCTTTGTCCAAGGGACGATTGAGGCCGTTCGGAGACACCACAGAAGGAACACGAGGACTTGGAGTGCTGGAAAACGCGGGAGCAGGCGGGATAACGTCGTTGTGTGGGAGCAATTGAAACGCTGCTTGAAAAGTCCACGAAACAGTGTCCTGGATCGCCGCTAGTTGAGCCGGGGTAAAACCAGCATCACTCAACTCCATAGGTTCCATTGGTTCTGCGTTTAAATCGACCAAAAGGTCGCTTGTGGCGGACTCCTCCTCCTCTGGGAAGTGGTCCAAGACTTGATCTCGATCTTAAGTTTCGGAAGCCAAGTTGGACGTGGCGGATTGACGATTGAGACTCCGTGCGGCCTGTTTGTAGCGCTTCGACGAGGTTGATGACCTCTTGGCCACTCGACCATCAGTCCGTTTGGTTCGCGTGGGTGCAGAGAGCTGGCGGGTTCCATTCGCTGAACGGAGCCTTTCGACCAGGCGAACGTCATTTTCCGTGACAGGATGAAGCCGGAGTACTTCGCTGGAAAGCTTTGAAAGGTCGGTACGTGGACGCGATGTCGCGGGCTTGGAACGTGGACGAGCCATAACAAAACTACTGTAAATGATTGCTTTAGTGCAAGCTAACCAAATAAGGAGTGGCATTGGCAAAGCTTTATAGTCAGACAGTGTCTCAAAATACGGCCAATAGGCACAGTTGTACTTTTAACTATCTCAACTCATCATGACTAAGGTCCGGCCATGAATAGAACTGAATAGGGCTTTGAAAACAGGGACTAATCTTTGCGAAGCTAAGAAAATATACGATGACAAACATGCGACAACTTAGTGAGGTTCTAGCCATGAAAAGCTTTTGTTTTCTGCTTCAAGAATAGAGTGCTTTCATTTAATGAATCGGGCTTTCAAGACGTAACCGAGCCTAAGACGAGGCAGGCTTTCTCTGCCTACCCCCCTGGGGCTTCATGCTCCATTAACTGCATTTACCCGCTGGTAAATGTCTCATATAAAGTAATTTTTAATTATGTTATGCCAATTTCTAGCATGTTTTTGAAAATTTACTGTGTGCATATGTCCTTTCGTTTCTTCAAAGGCAAACCATTCAATCCTACTGTGCTGTGATGCGCACAAACACCAGAAGGACATTTCAGGGAGGTGCAAAATGTATCCCACCATTCCTTTTAATGTCAGTGGACATCTTCGCCCATCAGGGCATTTTGACAGAATGCAGCCAGCTACCAGACTACGTGGAACTCTCACACGAAAGGTGAATCTTACATTTATTTCATTTTTTTTAGTAAAATGTAGCCTAAGTTCATTTAAGTTATTTCAGAGCACCATAAAAGTTTAAAAACTTTTAACAATCATTTTAATATTTCACTTTTACTAAACAGGTACCTTCTTTTTGGATTGACAGTTTGGAGTGGAGGGCACTACAGGGGGGCTGTTTTAGTGAGTGGAGTATGGCATCATTATGATGGGCTGTGGGAGAGGAATTATAGAGGTCAGGGACTGAAAAAATGCACAGGGAAGCCGTCCACTCCAAGTGGCTTCCTCCTCTCTCACTGTGTGTACATTTTCGAAAAGATGTTGCATTAAAGTGGCCTGTATCCTTTGATCTGTTGTGAGTGTAGAATAATTTATAAAGCACAAAAACAGATAATGAATCAAGACTTCACTGTTCAAAAAAAAAAGATTCCCGCACAAGCAGTGAGCGAAAAGAAAAATCCATGCAAGCAGGTGAAAATTCCCCACCCCCCGCCCCCCATCACTTTTCTATTGGTCCGTCCCTAAGCCTATTGTGCTTATTGAGTTGAGGGACGCTCATTAGTAGCGGAGCTCTCGTGCGCGCAAAGCGAAGCACCATGGGTAACAAAATTTGGTAAACTATCCATCCTAGAAAATTTGGTCATGACGTAGCATACGCCCACCCGTACACACACTTCATGTAAGCCGATGTCAAATGTCACAACAGATCTTGCACAACTTGACTAGCCTTTGAGTTATATAAGCCATTCGCATGAGTACGATTACATTGACAGCTGTCAAAATCAGACATCTGCTGACAATTATCACATGACCATCTCGCGGGCTCGGATGAAAGACCAGTCGTTTCGCCCCTACATTTAAGCTGATATAATATGTCGCACTTACCAATTCAACATAAAAACGAAACTACGCCGGGCAGGGCTGTCAGTCGGCTGACAGTCGTTTAAAGTTATATTGGCAAGCCAAATTGAGGTCAATTGACAGCTGTCAAAACGGGACATGTGCAGACCACTATCAGAAAACTAATAACGTGGGCTCGGGAAAAAGATCTGGCATTTTCCACTACCAGCCGGACGGATATGTCTTACTGTCACCCTCGTAGTCTGTTAATTCGAATATTCGCCATTTTAATGAAGGTTACTTGACAGCTGTCAAACCAGAGTACACGCTGACCATCACCTGACTATATCGCGGGCTCATTTTTCTATCCAGTGTGGTCACGTAGTTTTTGAAGTTTTCCGCTGATATTTTATTTGATCACGGGCTAAATTCGAAGCCCCTTAGCTTAGAAAATCTATCCATCCTAGAAAATTCGGCAATCACGTGACCGTACACCGACCTCCCGACCTTCCGTCCGTCCGCACCACAGGCATACCAATGTTTCATCTCACACTTTCTAGCTAGTTTGGGAGCCTGCAACCTGTTATTGTACATCCATGTTTTGATCTATTGACAGCTGTCAAAATAGTGTTTCGCCTCACCGCATCGCGGGCTCAGGTATCGACCCACTGAGTTCTAGTGTTTTTTGAAGTTATCCGCTGACAAGTTGCTACTTTTGAAATGATCGCAGGCTCAAGTTCAATTTTTTTAATGCATATGAAGTAAGTCTTGTTTATGAGACGCACTTTTAAAATTTTGATTTCGAACTGACCTCGGACGCGAAAATTCAACCGGCTTTTACGTACCAGGAAGGCAATGATTGTGACTTTTCTCACTGTCACGCGTTGATCACGCTCTACTCCAATTTTTATGTTCTGATTGGTCAAAATTTGACAGGTGAGTTCATGCGGAAAATTTATGCAGCGTCTGGAAACTTGCTTACTGATAGCTGAAGCTGACAGAGTTTTGTGCCATCTTCTGATGTTTAAAACTGTCTTTTTCTACTTGATGTACAAAATGAAATACAGCTGCTATCAAGATTGTTCAAGACATCGTTTTCAAAAATGAGCTTACTCACTTGCCCTTGCTTGAGGCGAAAGAGGATTGAAAGGTCTCAAGCGATTCTGGAACACTTGCTGACCTTCCGAAGCACCATCTCGACCGGTTAGCCTGAGCAATTATTGTGATTAAAGATCGCCGGAAATAACTGACAGCTTGCTCAACAGAGCAGCTGTTGCTTTTCAAAAACTCACCAATCTTACACAGAGCCTCCCGAAAAACACCTCGAAAAGCCACCCTCACCCCCTCGGAAATTGCCTCGTTTTTGAGCTGCCTTCCTCCCTCCCCTCCCCTCTGAATTTCCCTTGCCCTTAGGCTTTGAGATTGTACTCGAAAAAGTGGCATAGTATGCTACTGGCAGTGCTCCAATATTTCTAAAATTATGCCAATAATTAAGCTTATTTTTGTAAATTCTGCTTAATTTTAGCTAAATATGCAGAAATTATTCTTTTACATTTTTCTTCAAATTTGGTAAGAATACCTCAATAACAATGCAACAAACAAGTAAATGGGAGAAACATTTACCCTATTTACATGTATTAACCTTAAGAGTGCATAATTTCAGTCTCTGAAAACTATAAAAATTCAAAGAAAATACAAGCACACGGACGCTTTCTTCGATAACAGAGCTAGTCAGTTATGCGCATGTCTTGGGTCCTGTCGATAGATCCTAAGCCATTACCTTTGGGACACAGGTCCCATGAATGCCACAATAAGCACACAAAAAAAGAAGTTGATTTTGTCACTTAAATTTGCCCGTAACGCTTGTCTCGGGTCAAAAACAATTTGGTTGCATGATCAATAAATGACAATTTTGCGCTCCAAAACTAACCAAAAGTGCAAATTATGCTAGCAGTGTTTTTTTCGGGAAATGCACGCATTGAAAGTTATGCTCGTAAAGACGAATTATGCCCAACATTATGCTAGCAAAACCTATCAAACCCTAGTTGTCCTCCATAAGGGGTATGGATATTTTCTGGAACTACTCATTGCATGATCGTTTCTTTGTAAAATAATAATTCAAAATGAAGAGAAAGATTTCTTGTAACCGGCATACACTGGATAGGCTCAAGTTGCAAATTTCATCTGCTATTAATTATTTACATTTTCTCAACAATAAGAATTAAAATTTATTCTTTTTGCCCCCTCTTCTCTGCAACAAAAAAAGCTCACCTACTCTAACACCTTTTGAAAATGCACTGCTAAATATCACACAGTTATTCATACCTGCTCCTAGTGGAGGGTATACCTTCAACTGGATTGTAGAACTCCTGGAGAAACTGGGATAGTCTTTGTCGCATACCCATTTACACTTATACTCCCCCTCATCAGCCTCAGTAACGTTAAAAATAGTGATAATGAAATCTGTTTTGCATCTTGTGTTGGTTTTCCTTTCTTGAATGTTATACTTCTCGTGAACGTGTTTTAAGGACGTCAAGCTGTTGTTAAAATACCACTGTAATTGGTTGTCCCAACAGTTGCCTGGTCTTACTTCAACCAGGCATCGTAAGCTGACCTTGGTGTTGGCTGTCACCGAAACTTGGGAAGAAGAGATTTGCGGGGCTCCAGAAACAAAACCTATATTCGAAAATGTGAAAAATATAATAAACAAATAATACTTTTAAAAAAATCATTGCTGCGTTCAGGCACTTGTGCAGCGTCAGTACAGCCCTATTTCCAGTCCCTCCCATACTGATTCCTGAGTATTTGTGACAGTATGAATATAGCAAATGGCAAATGGGGCATCACGATGGTCATGCTTTTTTACTTTTTGATCGTAGCTGTCCGTCTACTTTTCTATTTTACGCCTTCTCTTCTATTCTCTTCAGTAACACGCCGTCCTTAATAACCCCTTAGCGAGTGGATGAAAACAATCGATTAGCAACGGTGGGGTGTTTTATATAGCACTCTTTTAACTGATTTTGTCTGCTAAACAGGTTAAGAACGAAGGGTGGCTCAGTGGAAACAACTCTCGCCTGCCACCCATGTGGCCTGTGCTCGATTTCTGGAGGCTACACTATATGTCAGTTTATGTTGCTGTTGTCTCGCCCTTGCTTCAAGAAGTTTATCTCTTGTTACTTTCTCTCCTTTAAGACCAACATTTGCAACTTCTAATTTCATTATTGACAAAACGGCCGTTTTTTTAGAGATGGGCGTCTAATATAATTTTAACAGCCTAGAGGGGGCGTTCATTAGATAAGAGGCTTTTATTTAGAAGTGGGCGTTTATTAGGTCACGGTATATATGTATTTAGGTATGTGCACCTACATCCTCTCAAATTTTGTCTTTTTTGATCCCGCACCTATCTGAAAGACTGTCTTTGATTAGCTGGGAAAACAATAGGGATTGTCAAATAACAATGTCTCTGTCCCTGAAAACAATGGAGGTGCAGATTAAAGGGAATCAGTGATTTAAGAGGTTTAGGGACTGTGCAATAATTACCTGGAGGGGGTGTTGGGAAATGGATGAAATATATCCCAAAAGCTAAGTCATGTCCCCCTCTCTCATTAGCAAAAATTAATTTCAACCCCCCCTCACATAATGATAATATTAAGGCTAACTCCCCCCCCCCCCCACCCCGCCCCCTTTGAAAAAAGTCTCCTCCCATTGATTCCCTCATACCTAGTTTACTTTTTGGATTTCTTCCTCCGGTACAAACATCACTTCAAATGACTCTTCGACGTATGTCGAAGAGTCATTTGAACAGTCATCAGAATCACTGAACTCTGAGCTTGTGTCGTCTTCGCATGAACTGGGAGATTCCTCATCTTCTAAAGCACCTCTAACACTAAGGTTCCCGCGTGCGTGGGTGAGAACTCGATCAATCAACTCAGCCTTGCTTCCACTTATCTTAAGACCTTTTTGCTTTAGATACATTTTCAGAAGCTTGTTGGTAAGCGCTTTTACATAGTTTACATGTTTTATTTACCAGACTTTAAATTTGTATTGCTCTTAAAATTTCAACAGCTGGGTTTTTCATTCTGTTAAATTATGATGCCATGTGTGTTAAAGGGGCTGTGTCACGGCAGTCCAGTTCATTTTGTTTAATTTTGCCAATTACTCGCCGTCAGTCGCTATGGAACTTAAAGTAAGCAAAGAAATTACGGGTAAATGACAAAATTAGAGATCCAAGACAAACAAATATGTCTCCTGAGCATTATTTTTGAAGTTGCAAGCAGTAGGGATCAACTTTGAAAAACTGCCAGCCTGAACAGTATTCAAAAACCCTAATTTCAATCCGTTTCAGTCCTCTTCAGTTTTGCCCATCCTTGGCATCTGTTGTTTCTGTTATGTTATTTTAACCTTTCTTTAAAGTTTTAAGCGGTTATTTTTATGTTTCTCTTAATTTAACGGGCATTTTGTAATTTCCTAATTTTGCTGAATTTCGTGGCACGGCTCCTTTAACATTGGCATCTTTCTTTTTCGTTGAATAACATTATAGTGCTACTTTTGCGACTAAAAAATTAAAGTTTCCTGTTTTATTAAATCCTAGTGCAAATAAAGTAGCACTGTTTTAACATATATAAAAGAGGCATTCCATTCCTACTGCATGACAGATAGGAAAACAATAGTTCATAGATCAGAACACCCTAGAGTTGATAAATTTGTCAGTTTTATTCCAATGTTGGTATTTATATTTGAACTCTAATGACTCTTCCACTACTTTTCCAGTTTGCAAAAAAGAATGAAAAAGTAATGCCCCCCCGCATGTATTAAATTTTATATCCAACTCCCCCCTCTCTCTTGTTGTCATTTTCTCCTATGCACCCCCCCCCCTTCCCCACCTTCCAGTTAATTATTGCACAGTCCCTTAGAACTGGAGTCTTTTATGTAACAAGGTATTCCGTGTTCTACTTTTTCCTTGATCCCTTTCCTCGGGCTTTGTGTCACTGCATTCCTAGGGAATAGTTTCCAGACATTTTTGTCCACTTTTTAAGGGTAGTTTTGTTTAGTGGTTTTTCGTATCTGGCCGGACAATCGCCCTTACCTAGAGTACGTAATAGTATTTGGCAAGTATATCATTGATCTAGCTAGGATACATCTGCCCCAGTTGACCGACTGGCTTATCCTCTATAAACATTTCAATCTGGATGTCTCGTGTTAGTGGAGGTCAGAAGCTGGTTTTTAAAACATGAAGCACCCAATATTTCATTCCATCTGGATGGGATGTCTGTTTTTTTTGATTGCAACAGGACAACCTCAACATTATGTTTCTGGTACCCATTTATGAACCTGGATCTAGTTGTTCGAGGGCCGATTAGCGCCAACGGCTGATATTTCTTCTGTTTAAAAGCACTTTCACAGGTAATTTTCTCTAGCTTTTAGAGCATCCATTCATCAAATTGTTGAAAAAAAATTAAACTGACTTTGCTTTCTAAGATTTAACATCTGAAATCAAATTTTTCTCTAACCCGGTGGTTTTGAACAACCCGGCCCTGATTGAAAAAAAAGGGGTCCATGCACCTAAGAGTTTAAACTGGTACAGCAGTTTAGCTGGTTTTACTCACCCCGGTTTATTAGTGGCTTTATTTTAAGTAATCAGATCACTTACAACGATGATTCAGGACAATCAACCCAGTTTTTCTACTCGACCATCCAGTAATGTTGTTCATTCCTGTGCATTTATAAACCCCTGCCTGTTTTTCTTGGATATTAGGATGTCGAAGAACAGAAGATAAGGTGTTGTCTCCAACCAGCTGCTCGTAGAGGTAAAAGCTTTCAGATCCGTTGATGATTAGTTTAGCATTTGGATTGTACCAAGCAACACGAGGACGAGGCCATCCCTTAAAGGTACA
>NC_133210.1:7782671-7800171 GCF_958299795.1 Porites lutea
GATTAATATGGAGAAGAAGAAGCATCCCCAATAATCGGACAGTTTAAGACGGAACAAGTATAAAGAGCTAAATGCATGTAATGGACTTAGAAACTAGGCCAAGAAAATACTGAAAGAATTAAAACTAACAAAAAAGGAGCTTTAATTATAACAAAAATGTGTAACAGTAAGGCCATCTAGATCTAATCAGGAGCCCATCATCCAGGGATGTAAACCTCTCTTGTAGTATGTTTAGATTTTCACTAGGCTATTTATAGATTAATCTTTCACGAAAATAAAAAGCGGGACTGAGTAGGATTTCCAGCAATCAGCGGAGGCGATCAAAGAAGTATAAAGCGATTAAGGTTTTAACTGAACGACGAGCCTTAAAAGTTAGGCACTATCTGAGAAGATCAACCGCCATGTTGGGTTGCACCGAAGTTTATTTTAGAGCACAGCGAATTTTTCGTAAAAGATTGGCGTAATGTCTTACCCGACTTACCCAGATCTTTCACCGACGATAATGGTTGTTCATTTAATGTAAGAGTTTGATATCCGGTTGCTAAAATGTTCGCTGAAAACTTTTGGGCTGACATGAAAGTTGTAAAGCAACCACAGATTTATCATTTCAAACCATTTAGTTTCTCTACGCGGGCTCAAGATTTGAAATGAAAACAGACTTTTTTTTATGTTTTTTAAAAGACAGTTCCTCCTTAAAATACAAACCCCCGTTAGCTCTAGCCTCTGGATACGATCGTTCCAAGAAAAAAAAAAAGGACCTTCAAAAAGAATAAAGAGAAAGAAAGAGCCTTAAAAAAGAGAAAGAGCTTTAAAGAAAGAGCTTTAAAACATTGACTTTGGTAATTTAGGATACAAGAAAATGCTCTGATCATAGCGCCAGCATGTATATGGTGAAATCCCTCTTAGAAAGTTTTAGAAGCCCTCGGTTTTCAGGGCAAGATGGGAAAAAGTTTTTCTTAAGTGGGGCACCTATGGCTTTAAACTATCAATAGAGTACAGGGTGACTTAAAGTCAGTATATACATTAAAAAAACTTGCAATGGTTGGAATGAAGAATTACCTATCTTGTAGATTCACTGACATTACTCCACGGACTCCGCACTCCAATGTGAAAGTTAAAAGATTTCTGACTACAACTTACCCAGTACTTATTACTCTCAGTAGTGTAACTTATAAACGGAAGGGTTTAAATAAGAATCAACAGACTACATGCACATCTAGTATTCAACTATTATTTTAATACTTTGCAAAAGCCTTATGATAATGACCGATAATGTCCCTGCCAAATGAATATGAGATATATAGACTGAAATACCTGTAACGCTATCAGTATTATTAAAATAACATTGTTCCGCACTTCACCTGCTTCATACAGTAACTTTGGCATTTCATATTGTAATCAGGTTAATGGTTTGACCAATGAATGACTGCATGACCTGATTAATCAATGACGTCGCGGTATTCGTCTTTTTCTGTCAGTTAAGGCATCGTGCCCTTGGGTCAATCAAATATCAAAACGTCCCTTGTCATAGTTATGTCTTTTACTTTATTTGTCGGCAAATTGCAAGTTACTTTAACGAAGGATTCGATACATCCTTGGCATTTTCTCCGCGTAGTCCAACTAATTAAAACAAAAAACGCCTCAGAAGTTTGATCGCGGTGGCCATTGAAGAGGGTACAAACGTGCAGTACGCATAGGTGACGTAATTCAGGGACACCCAACGAGAATAAAGTTCAAAACCACTTAAACAATTAGCATTGTTAAACGTATTTTAGTATTTAAACAGTAGATACATACTTATTTTTATCCCTTAAAAATTTTTCCTCTGTTCGGATTTCCTAAAAGAAAGTCTAGTGATCCGTCAATTAAAGGGATCAAAACTTATCTTTTCGAAAATTTCAGCCACAAAAAGGCTCCCGAAAATGCCAGGTGAACTTTTTAGGGTAAAAATACCATTTTTTACATGTTTGAAAATCCCAGGAGAGGCAGGCAAGCAAGAAATTTTACAACAAATGTTCCGAAAATTCTAGATCTCATTCGTCTTCCGAACAGATATTTTCCGAAAATTGACGTTGGGTGCCCCTGGTGATTTTACTGGTTGAGCACCAATCTCCTCTCCATAGATCCCTGTTGGTCATGAGCCGGGTCGCGTTTTTGGTGATGACCAGGGAGAAAACGGGCTCTTGAGACGACATTGACTGATAACAAAAGCCGCAAACAATCCAATAAACCAATCACAGTTGTAATTACAACGGGAAACAATCAACTGGTGCCATGAAAGCGAAAACGAGTGACGTTTGGGTGCAAGAAATGTTTGAGGAAATTTTTAAGCGCAGTAATGTAAAATCAAGCATACAGTCATTGTACATGTGAGACTATCCTGGATACCCGAGGTCTTTCCGCTCATCGTCGACGATGCGTAAAGAGCGAAGTGCCAAAGTGCTGGTAGGTGAAAGATTATTATTTTTTTCACGCCGCTTAGCGACTCGCTTTCGAGGGTTTCAAAGAGAAAAAAGCCTCTGGCACCCTGCTTAGTGAAAGACTCTTCTGTCCAAACAAACTTTTTGCAAAGGCTTTTCTGGTTTAATGGTTGGAAGAAGGCTTTACACACGCTAACTACATTTGCCTCTTTAAACTATTAAATAATCTTCCGCTATCATCTTCTCAGCCCTTCCCCTGTCAACGCACTTTTGAACAAAAATTATCTGTCCTATGGCGTTGCAGAAACTGTAATACATTTGAAGACATTTGAAGTCAAGGAGGAGGACCACGAGGATAAGATTTAACTAATAGTGTTTTTCGCGTATTCTAAGAAAATAGATCTGTAGACACCATTTATTCGTTCTTTTCAGTGAACTGTGGCAGACCCCCGCCAAGAAACCGCCTAACACAGTTCGAACTATTATCGTCTCGTAGGGTCGCCAGTACAACATTTACTCCCCCCCCCCCCCATACCTTATTACAAATAAGTAAAGACCAGACTGACCAGAATATGAGAATATGCCTCTTGTTTAAGATGGCTCGACTGGATTTTTTTTTTGAGTATACCTCCCCTTTTTGAGCGTTTACGCGTCAGCATTAACAAAGATAACGCAAAAAGGTTAACACAGCTGCACTGTATAAAGATGAAAATTTGTTGTGAACCATGTTTTATTGACATCAGGTTTACCATGGCAACATAATGACGCCATTACGTTTTCTACTTGCCTTTGTATTTCTCGGTAATAGGAGTTTTATTCAGAAATCGCTTAAGGGAAAAACAACAGTGAATAAACATGCTATCGGCATAATTAGCTGATATCTACAAAAAATGATGTGGTCTGGAATGCTGTTTCATCTCATAGTGGTCTGATTCCATCTGAAACTTTGTACGAAAAAAGAGGGGGATTGCTCTGGCTGATTACGAGAAAGAGGAATTTGATTAGACTACGTTCAGCTGCTTTCTTTACCATTTTTGTAAAACATGTAATTTGGTCCACGCCTACAAATCTCACCGGTTATTTAAAAACCGCTCGATAATTTTTTTTAAAAAACTTGACAATCCCGAGATTAAGCATCAATGTACATCTCCTCTTGGTTTCAAGGACATTGAAAAGACGGAAGGTAATTAAATGGGCCTTTAAATATCACAAATTGTCCCTCAGATTTTGTGTTTATAAGTGAGCGTCCTCATTATTCACTGGCCTTGTTTTCAAGTTTCATATCGTAGAGCGATGAACAGTCAGAATTGTGATACTCACGCTGACGTCACCTATTAGAGATATCAATGTCCAACCAGAAGCGCATTCATTGGTTCTTGAAACAAAAGATTGTTTTGTTTCACTCGTTACACATTTGAATAGCAAGAACAATGTTTGTAATCAGAAAAATTGCCGGTCTCCTATACACACAGGGAAATGCGAATCCTTTAACTTTTAAACACATTTAAATAAAGAGGTGTGTGGAAAAAAAATTCCCAAGTGACTTTTGATAACCTTTTTGCTTACTTTTCAAATTGCCGCTTTGGATTTGTAAAAGTAAGGTTTAATGTCACTAATTAAGTTTTTATTCCACAGAAATGGTCTGAATCTCATTGCTGATGTGAAGTTGAACAAATTACAGGATTATATATCTCTGATGACGTCTTAAATTAGGTATCTTCGATCTTTTGGATTGCGTCATGGAATATTTTGTGTTGTGCCCAGTATAACCACTTTGACGGGTTTTAGGCTATTTTTGAATCGCTGTCACTGCAGCTTGCGTAAGATGGTTTCCTGGTTGTTGAAAATTTCTGTCTGAGGACTTTATTCAAAAACTTCATTGTTCACGTACTGCAGTGAGCGAAGAACTAGAGTTTCTGGCAGTGGTGGTTAAAAGATTATAACGGATATCAATAAACCCCTTAAGCAAGCGCAAGCTTAACCACAGGTTACAGAGCTCAGTCTCACTCTTTTGATTGGCATATCTTCCCTATTATTACTTGTGAATTTAGTCCTAGCGATTAGGCAGTACGATAGTGTAGACGGGAGGGGGCGAGGGTCTCATTCAATATCCGTTTTTGATTATTTATATAGTCTTCGACGCTTTATTAGCAGTAGAAGATCTTTTTAAAGTTAATGCGGAAAAATCGAAAAGAAAAAGATGATCACTCGTTACCATCTGTCAATTGACCACGTTCCAAGTAATAAGCAAATAAACACTACTCAATTTTGGTTCTGACAATAACTGCAAGATCCGTCTTGAAATAGCTAAGGAAGCCCACAAATTGTTAAATTGTCTTATAGTGTCGCGTGGTGCATAAACAAAATTTTACGTCCCAATTGCCCCTGTTTTAAGCGTGCAAATTGCCTTGTGCCTTGTTATTGATGACGCTACATTCGGAAAAATTGAAGAAATGGATAAATGATGTTTCCTCTTACGCGTACACCTGTTTTCTTCTCTTTTGCCTTTTTTAACTGAAAAAAATATGAGCATATAATCTTTTTATTTCTTTGTTTTTGCTTCCTTCTAACTTGACGTCTTTTAGCACTATTAGATACTGTAAGGAGAACGGTGGCTATTTCGTCTGAAAAAAATGAAAAATAAAAATAAAATAAATATATAATACAATCTCCTTATCATGATTTATTTCAAATTTTTTTCTGTTGATTAGCAAACCATTCAAAAGAGAAAGATGGAATTTACCCCTCGAGCTGCCAAGTACAGCTTAATGTATACTTCCATGCAGTTTCTTTTCAGTTTTTTGCTACCAAATTGGCATCCTGTATTCTCAACAAGTGTGACATTATTAATAATAATGACAAACAATAACATTTCATTTATATTTCCCACATCAATTTGAGTGTTTAGTAGGGAGCTACATCTGTACTGACTTTAAAACAATACGTCGCGCACTATTCATATTAAGGATTCGATTATATTAAGGAAATGATCAAAACTCGTGCGTTAGGCCATTAACACCGACCCTTAATTCAGATAATTAGCTTCAAGAGTTTCGTATAGGGCACGAATCGAAGTTTGAATTTTTATTATTGATCGTCGAAAAACTGTGATCAGCGGTTAAAGCTATAACGAAATCAGCTGCAAGCTTTGTAACATTTGATTTCAGATACTTACGGGGCGAAAAAAAACTTGGGATCTTCTTTTAGGTATTTTGTACTTAAATTTATCCCTCTTAAAATGTAAGAACAACAATGATCTGCGTTACATATATCGTATTCCCTTTTTTATTTATTGTAGAGGTAGAAAGAAAATGTACTAAGTCATGTCTGTTCACAGTTTCATCTTGAGAAAAAAACCACTCCAGTGTCAAAAGCCAGAAAGAAAGAACAATAACTGAGGATTCAATCCTTTGGATAGACATCGTTTTATCTAGTACACGAAAGTTTGGAGGACATTAAGGGTTATACAGAAGCAGTCCAAAAACAACCTAAGCTTGCTCAGAAAACTTTGCTCTACGCTTCATCGTTCGATATAGGGCCTGCTGAAAGCATGTATTCAGTCTTGTCAATTAGCATTGTCAAAAAATAAAAGAGACTGGATTCCTTTTGCTTTAAACTCTTCCGTTAGTGTTGATTTCATTTCATTTTTATTTTCCATTGCATTATAAATAATGATTGATAAATCACAGACAAACGCGTACGTTAGAGCTTGAGTCATAGAAAGCTTACCATACGTACAGTTTATATTATAGTTTATTTATCGGTGATCAGAGATTCAGATATTATGTGACTGTTTTGCTTTACAGGACGACCAAAAAAAACAAAAAACAAATAAACAAACAAACAAAAAACAATATACGCCAACTTTTCAATATGTAGAAATTGACTTTATATGGAGCTCTCTTTTCGCCGATTTGAAACCCTGACCCTGTTTAGGACAAAAAATTAAAGTACTAAAATACGTTACAACCGTGTTTAGGACAAAGGACAAAATGCACGCCGTCTTGTTTTGAGGCCATTTATTGGCAATTGCAATGGAAAAAATTCACGTTATAGTTATTGCCTTAAAAAAGGATAAGAAAAAAGAAAAAAAAAATCATCAAGCAAATCAATTTAATCGTGCAGACAATACCCAGACTCTCACGAAATTATATACCCTGTTCAGGACAGACCGCGCGATTAATTATATACCCTGCTTAGGAGAGAGAAGACAAAAATCATACCCTGTCCAGGGGCACATCCCCGAATAGGCTATATTAGCGAGTACACCCCACGGGTTCTGAATAAAGAAGACCTCCAAAATGCGCTTATGATGAGCAGCGAGGTACCCCTGTTTGTGTAAAGACGAATTCCAAAAATAGCCAATTATCACTAGTGACGTAGTTACAGTGTCTGTATATTGAGCAACTCGCCGATGAAAAGAGACAATTTAGTTCTCACTGTACAAAGACAAGAGCCATAATGGGAAAAAGACGAATCCGCCAATTACAGGCCTTTACCCTCCTGGAAGTTATAGGGTTAAAAAACTCCGTGATTCAAGAGTTCCCACTAGTAAGTTTTCTTTCTTTTGCAAAGAAGCAATGGCAATACTATTTTGTCTTTTTCAGTCGGAGCCCTTTTAAAGGAAGTGAGTCTCGTAAGCGCACAGAGTGGCCGCCTTGACAAAATCTAGTTTATACTCCACCGCACAAAAATCATTTCCGTAAGAGGACAGCTTATTTACGCAGGTGAGTGATAATCATCTCTGTCTGCTGCAGATGACGTTTTGGGCTCGAACGCAAGTAACACGGCAGAACATTTATATACCGTCCATTCGCGATCAATTAAACTCCACTAACTGCCGAACTATAATTTGGAGTTACTTCTGTTGGTAGGTAAAGCATTATTTTTGTTTTCTCTAACAAGCAAAATTCACCTAGTTTGTTTATCAAAATTATCATAATGATAATCGAGTGCCATTCTAAGCCTACTATTTAACTTATAATTCTGCTAATTATTGAGAACCTGTTCATCCTTTTCTTTTGTTTCTGTGTGAAACAAACATATATAAATGGCTGCCTGGCCTTTTTACTTTCGGGTAGTCAGTGCCCCCGTTACATTCGTTGTTTATCTCAGCGGAGTTGTAACATGACTTATGAGAAAGTTAATCTTGCCATGGTTAGCACGTCTTACCGATAATTGGGGCAAATGGCGCCGAAGTTGTCAAATTAAATCCGTTTGGAAAATATATATATATCTATAAACCAAATGTGAGCCTCGATGATGGGGCTTTATAAAGCACTGTAGGGCCCATTTATGTGGTCCAGGATACTCAAGGTTACTCTGCCCCGAGTAATTAAGGACCAGCTGCCCTCTGAAAACTCTCATCTAACCATTTTTATACGAACTGTAAACTCGTACTGCGGAGGCAAAACAACTCGGTGAGACGGGGACAGTTCAAGTAGCCAGCAGAGTTAAAATTTCGACTTGCCTATCCGGGGCAACCCATAGTATGCTTTCAGTTTGTTGAAGCTTAAAACTAAAAGAAAGGCTAAATCTGAATTAACCGTCCTTATTATTAAAGAAACAAGACAAGAAGACGTGAGATTATTTGGACGGTTATTGAGAATGACACTTTATTAATACAATATAAATACTCGATGTAGGCTGCCTAGCGGACACCAAACACGGCATAAAAGGGCTCCAAATACAAATGACATTCCTGTTCTTTATACCCACGAAACAAGCTCGTCAAGATGCGTTGAAACCTCGAGTGTTAAAAGAGCAAAGCAGCTGGTTGCTCAAACCTGCCTAAACATAGGGCTAATTTTGGCAAATGTCAAATGAGGGAGAAAAATGTGTTAACTAACGTCATTGTTTGTCTATGGTCAGGTAGTAAACGGAAAGTGCATTATTTCAGTTCCGCTTCGTTTTGTATTTTGATAGCCTAATTGATCGTTCAACCTGATCACTGAGAACAAGATATTTTAAATCAATTTGTAGTTATTTTGATTAATCTTTCAAGTAAAGATTTGACATCTTTCAAGGTATGTTCTATTTTGGAGGGCAATTACAACACGTTCAACCGGAATATTTTCCCAAGAAAACAAATTGTTTAACCCGAGAAGGGAGAAAGGTTCCAATATATGGGACGTGTAGCCTAGCATCAGGCTCCGTAGTCAGGGAAAAAAGCATAAGAAAGGGTGAAACAGTTAAAGAACAAAGAAAAGAAAAAATGAAAAAGAAAAGAATCACGAGCCGAGCGGTGGACTCCTTCTCGGTTAGCTTCGCGCACCAAAAACCTTTCGACCCCCACTACTGCAGTGCCACTAACTTTGCTGTATTTTGTATTCCTGTGTCGTTTTCAAGCGATCTGGATTGGTTTTGCTATTCTGTCTTAACCTTAAGACAGAATAGCAAAACCAGCCCAAAACGCTTTTTAATTTATTGTAATGAACCTAAGTGCATCCTCGTCCCCTTACAAGTGAGTACCTGTTGGGATTTGATCCCGAGAGGAGGTACTCCTTATAATGGTCTATACGGAGAGGCTCCACCCAAAATGGGTACCTTTCTCAGGCTTCAGGTCAGGGATATGAAAGGGTAGGGATTTCACTTGTTGAAGTATATGAAAGGGTAGGGAGATCGGTCATTTCGTTCGGTAAAAAGTGGGTCCAGAAGGGCTAACAGATGCATTTTGTGGCTGTGAAAACTTTCTGGTTTTGTGATTTATTCACCGGCATTTTAAAGAAAGTGCAATTACAGCAGTAAAAGCTATGCAAAGTTCTAAACTAGGTATAGGAAAGGGGTACCTTAAGTCAATAGAAAGTATACGAAAGGGGTTTACATTTTCTGTCAAGAATGGTATATTATAAGAAGGTAAGGGGTTGGACCTCGGGACGGAGCCTTCCCGCACAAAACTTTTTTGAGTACCTTCCCCTTTCCCCCCCTCTGGGGGGTTTAAATAACTCCTGAGTTAAGCACACCAAAGCTAAATACGTGAAACACGGTCCTTCCAAACAAAAATTGTTAATCAAAACAGCTCTTCTAAACAGAGTTCTGAAAATATTGTGTTGAAATACAGTAAAACTCGCGTGTACGAATCTATATTTCTTGAAGTCTGCCAAAAGAGGTTCTTGTATTTTGGGGGTAGTTATCAATTAGCAATTTAGGCTAAATAGGTTATAAATTTCTATGAAAAGAAATTTGAAATTGGCCCTTATTCACAACTCTACATTGGAAACTACTTTTATGTAAGGGCCATGAAGACAATATTGCAATCTTTACTTTATAACCTGTTTTTGTTGTAGGAATTACAGTAATACTTTGTAATTACAGTTTGGTGTGTACAGTATTGTCTTGTAATACCAGTTTGTAATCTCAAAGTCAAACTCCTTGGTTAAAATGTTTATCATAATTAACTTTAACCCACATATAAGGGAAGGGAAGGATTTATTATTAAGTCTGTATTGCTCATTGATATACCCTCACCTTATTTATGGTAATATTGTCTGGGGTAATAATTACAAGACAAGACTTGATAGTCTAATCAAAATTAAAAACAAAGTAGTATGTGTGATAACTTTTTCCTCGTACACTGAATCATCAAAGCCGCTCTTTCAAAATTTTGAGATCCTTAATGGTAATCAATTAAATAATAAGCAAACTATCCTTTTTATGATTGACCTATTTAATAATAAGTTGCCGTATAATTTTAGAGATATTTACATTTTGAATAGTCAACTTTATTCCCATGCTACACGGCGAAGCAATAATATACATAAGCAGTTTTACAGAACAGACTACAGTGTAAAGGGACGAATTTGTGGAACTCTATACCAGACGATTTGAAGAACACAAATTCACAATATAGTATAAAAAAGAAATTAAAAAAGTATCTTTTGTCACAACAGTGTTTAGAGTATGCTTAGTGGTGTGCAAGTTTATAAATTGAAATTAATTTATAGTTAGATTTATATTTACATTATGCTGCATATGGAGTCCAGACCTGATAAAAAAAAAAAAAAGTAAACAATAGGGGAATCTTATAAAAGCCCTTAAGGGTTTTCTAAATTCACCATATTGGTATATATATCTGTTCAACATAATAAAGTTAATGTTGTTGTTGTAAGAACCTGCTTGATTTTGCTTGGCAGTACATAGTTGAGGTTCTTATATTTTTGGGCATTAAAGTGGCAAGTTTCTGCCAGTAGGTTCTTAAACCCCTAGGATCTTACACGAGGGTTTTTATTTACACCTAATTGCAATAACGTTGTATTAGAAAAATAAAAAAAAGGAAAAGGCCAAATAGAAATTAATTAGGTAATTAAGCCACATTTTCAGGGTGGATTCAATTGCATGTTCCGGCTGGAATTTTTTGTTTTTGTTTTTCATCTTTAAAACAATAGCAAATTCTAACGGGCAAATACGACGTCCGTGTGTGGATGCTGCAAATGATTTCATTAGGCTTATTAGCCTAATTAATTCCTATTTGGCTTTGGTTTTTTTTCATTTTTCTATGACAACGTTTTTGCATTTGGGTGTATACAGTATCTCACATTGATTATCATGGCATTGATTATCATTAGGTTTTATGAAGAAACGCAGTGCATTGAAATAATTGAGAAAGCTGATTATCAACACCAAAACACATGCTTGTCGCTCAAGAACGAATGGGACAGCAGACATGAAGAAATACTGCCGGCAAAAAGATTTCAAACTTTGTTTCCTTAAGTTCTATATGTTTTGTTCTCTGACCATTCTTTGGATTCAAGGTACGTTGTCTTTGTAAGTAACCTAAAGTAGGCAATTCTTGTATGCTTTATAAGTGTCAGTTAAATTATTTATTTTCAAGCCTTACTCTTTGACTGGTAAGGGAAATCTCCTTAACTTTATCTATATTACAATTTAGAAATAAACTTAATAAATCTAGGCTCCGCAGCAAGTATGAAGAAAAGGGTAGTCATTTATCAAGTGACAGCGGACAAGAGAGGATACAGTTCTTGCAGCCAAGAGAGGATACCTCTCACCCGTTGCAGCGGATGAAAAAGAAACTGTACATACAAACATGGTTCTGTGTTTTCGATCTGAACACTTTGAACCTACAAGTTTTATTTTCAATTAATGTATTATTGGCAATGGGCGTCAGTCAACACAAAAAGTATGCTCGATTACCAGCTGCCGTTCAGGAAATGAGTCCACGCCCCTCTTCGTCCTTCCTCTTCTCGTTGAGGAAAAAAACCGGACCCGAGAGAGCTGGTTGCATTATTTCAAATGAGCAGGAGAGACGAAACAGCCAAATTTAAAAGATCTGCCGGGCAAGAGTAGACAAAGAAGGATTGTCTCGCATGCCCACTGCTTGACGGTCTGCGAAAAACTCGTTCACATCATGAAACTCAGCCAAGAATTAAGGCAAAACGTGACGTCAAGTTACCATGGTAGCAAAATTTCTGGATCTCAACAATCTTTCTCGAGAAAGACGGTCATTTGCGTTGTCGAACGATAGAAGAAAACTGTGGGCTACCGTTTTGTTCCTGAGTGCAATCATGCACCGGAAATTCATACACGTCAATTTTTTCGTTTTTTTTTTCTGCATTATTAGCAGGACCGGGAACGTTTCTTGAGACCCAGAAATGTTGCTACTATGGCAGCGTGACGTAACGACTTCTCCTCTCTATTGGCAATGTTTTGAAGACATTCTTAGTGGCGGAGTGTCAAGTGTCGACTGCACTTACGGACTAGCCACTAAGCGATACTGAACGTAACGTATCAATGGAAAGTTCCTGGTTCTCATTAGATTCCCAGTCATAAGTTAGTGACATATGTGGGATGTCTACACATAGCAATTTCTATGCAGGCCTTTCGGCTTTTAATTGGCCCGTGTTTAAAAAGAAATAATGGTACCTTTAACTTGCCTGCATCCAAATTTCTTTACAGGTACATTACAACCACCAAGTAACTTTTCTTAAGTTTATCATCACCTTCACTATCACCATTGTTGCCTCGGTCGCCTCGGGCATCAGTCCTCTCAACCAGCCCACTTACATCATTTCCCCTTCGTTTTAGCTCCTCAAACTGATTCTGTTTGAGAGTGATGCCCTTTTCTACATATACCGCATTCATGTTGAATACTACTTTAAACGTATTGTCGAATAAAGATGGTAGAATTATGCGGAGTTCAGAGTTGGTGTTCGGGCACTGTGCCTGAGCACGGTACTCTCGGGGCAGTAACGTGATTACAGTCTTTGTTCATATACCCACGCTAAGAATTCTGGCAGGGTGCCAGTGCCCACGGCGTACGAGGTCGTGACCTAGTTATCGGGAACTAATGGGCACCGGGTCCACATCTTTTCTTTCGCTCCGAGGCAAAGTACTGTTTTGTATCCTCTGCTACACTCCTTTTCCAATGAGGTCTGACAGGGCGAAACTGAGCAAAATATGTACACAGTGATATAGGGTACCCAAGGTGTGAAAAATGCCACTTTGTGCCGGTAGCTCAGCACAGTCTAGTTCTCGGGTACCAAGTTTGAACATCCCCTTATTCATTGAACTTAATAATTAACCGTATATAAATTTTATTGCTGAAATATCTGAGCCAGAAAAACGTTTTTGTAGATACGCATATCTCAGGAGAGGAAAAAATAGAATCAATTAATCCTTAATGTGCGTACTCACTTCAAACCAATCCAACAAACACTTTATCATACGCATTTCTCTTCATACCACCCTCCAACAAACCAATCCAAACCAACTAGCATATAGGGAAGTGTTTCTAAAGAGTTACCATGAACGCAGAGCGGGGAGTTTGAAATCTTCATCTTATATAATTTGCTGCCATACGGTAAAATATTGTGGATTATTTTGTACTGGAACTTTGCTGTACTTGCTACCGTGGCAGAAATGAATTTTACTTCCCCATTCACTGCTCCATAACTTTTCTTGATTGTTGGAGCTGTACGTCTCTTGTAGAAAAATTACTGAAGTATTTTATATTCTTATTATGAAGTTGTCTGAAAATAGCTCGTCTTTTTCGCGAACTATTTATGCCCCTAACATTGAGCGTAATAAAACTTAATCTACGCATAACTAATCATGATTGTTTATGGAAACGACCAGCTTGTGATAAGTGGCTCCCATTGCGCATAAGTTGCAGAAGGATAACAATAACAACACGAAACAACACATAGAAACAGGAGTTACCTCCTCGAAGGAGTTCACGAGTTTGGCCTTGCGGTATTCCAAAAACCTCGAACTAGCAACAGAAGGCGATTAAAGTTCTCCTGCTAATAGCATTTTTACTTTTCCATTTCGCTTTCCATTTTCTTTAGCTCTTCGTTTCTTACAGTTATTACTTTGCCTTTCTAGTCCGAATAGTTGAGATACTTTAGCGTGGCCGGGTAGGCTATGAAAACCCTGCATTCTTGCTCTTCTAGCTTCTTTTGAAGATGTTTCTTGAAAGGAATAAGCGAATAAGCGCTTTTCGGCGTTCTTGGGTGTCTTTTGCGAAGTCAGCTCCAATTCCGATTAGATTTCCATGAAACGTATTATCTTTAAGTCTAACTCGGAACTGGACACACGCGTTCGTTTTTCGCTCGGTTTTGGTGGCATTTCTCTTTAAAAAAAAATACGTGTTTAGACTAAAGACTTTCTACTCATTTGTTTGGGCGTAACCTATCATAACGAAGGCTTGTTCAGGAAAACTCAGAAAAGCGTGTACTCCATAGGCTCGACCTCGTCCCAGTCCGCAATGTTCCACAGTTACTAAGAGCAAACTCTTCTGAGAAAACATTTGAAAAGAATATAAACAATCCAATTGAAATTCAAAGTGAAGTTTTATCCCAGTGCGAGTCGTGTATCGTATACAATCGATCATTACTGATTTTTGCCCTTCACTCTTTCCAGATTGCGAATTCCCTCTCCCCTATTTTGTAG
This sequence comes from Porites lutea, assembly GCF_958299795.1. Classification (NCBI taxonomy): domain Eukaryota; kingdom Metazoa; phylum Cnidaria; class Anthozoa; order Scleractinia; family Poritidae; genus Porites; species Porites lutea. The sequence continues at coordinate 7,796,999 of NC_133210.1, forward strand.
GTTTTTCCTTCATCCTCCCTCTTATTATTTGGTCGTTTCTTCTTCTCCTCTAACATAAGATATAAAGTCACGACCAGCGGATTTAAGAGCGGTTGTCAGAGAAAACCGGGCAAAATGTTAAAAATGTCAACGGAAGGGGGTCAACAGAATAAGTTTATATCGGCATACTAACATCATAGACAGGTCTGGTGGAGTAATGGACATATATACCAAACATAGGTTCTTCGCTGCCCTTGTATTAGCCCGGAGATACGAGCATCACTTTATTCGACCCTCTCAATTCAACCTTGAAAAAATGGCATTTCAATGCCATTTCAATGCAAAAAATTACCAAAAAATAATTATGGCTAGTGCTGTCTGATAAATTTTGTTTGGGACCTTCTCCATAACTCTAAAGGAGCATTTTCTACAAGTGTATAGGTACTAAGTAATGACTTTAGCACGTAATATTCCTAAAAACAGCAATATCCTCGAGACAAACTTCCTTTAACACCAGGATAAATTGAATACTATCTGATTAAAACGCCCGATCACTATTGTGGGAAGTCAAATCTCTTTCTTTTTTTCCACGGGCTTGACGTGGCGAGTGTTTCACCTTTTCCAAAGCGAAACGTGTTATTATTCTCTTGTCTTAAAGCGTCAGCGTGTCCAAATATGGCAATCCTGACAGGGACTTCAGGCATCATCACAAGTCCTTCTTACCCGGGAAATTATGGTAATTACCACAATTGCAAATGGAAAATCATGGCAAGTACAGGAAATCGCGTAAAGTTGGTCATTCAAGACATGGACATAGAAAGTGGGACTAACTGTCCCTACGACTACATACAAATTTACCCAGTGTAGTATGTTGAGCGGTATCTCGGCACAATCGCTTGTAAACACTAGAAATTTTTGTTTGAGCATAGACGATTTCTGAATTTTGCCCTCAAGGATAGTCCTTTACATTTTTCTTGAAAGGTTTCCACTTTGCTCAATTAAGCATATTTAAAATCAGGGTAAGCCAGCCATTTTTCCCATTTAAGCCCAATTTGAAGAGGTCCTGAGAAAGCGAGGAAGGAGAGATTCATTCCAGTCATTCAGTCGTTCGTTCGTTTGTTCGTCCCTCCTTCCATCCATCCATCCATCCATCCATCCATCCATCCATCCATCCATCCATCCATCCATCCATCCATTCAGAGAGTCGTAAAACTTTGAAACTTGAATGCTAACGGTGCTGGTATTGGTTCTGCATGGCGATAAAAAAAAAACAACAACAACAACAACAACAACAAAAATTGAGCACTTCTAGTATTATGTATTTGGTTGTTCATTGAAAAAACGTTATTGAATTTTGAGAAGAGTGAAAACATAAAAAGGCCGAATTAAAACAAGTGTATTTCTTGACATTTCAAGAGCTTTTGCTCCTTGAAGATCGGGTCAGTATGGGCCTCGTAGCTAGATTTTCTTTCCCATTGCCTATGATGTATAGAGGACTTAGAAGAAAGCTAAGTTATCGCCTAAGCCAAAAACAGTTTTCAGAGGGAACATGAACAACAGCGGGTCACCTTTACTCAAAAATGTTGTGTCAAAAGAGTAATTAGCAGTGATTCGTCAACGAACGGGTTCTTTTAGTTGAAAACAAAATAACCGTGTCACAATCACACCTTGATAAACAGTTTTTAATTCTTTATAAAGAACTCTGTTACACTCAAGTACATCTCGTAAGGTCAATAGGGACGTGATTGTCTCTTTAGCACTGAGCATGTCTCGCTTGTGTGTACTAGAACTAGGGATTCCATCAATATCGACGATCGTGCGTATATATTACTATATCTCAGAAAAACGAGAACTCAGAGAGTAAAATGGCAACTTTCTCAGGTCTTTGTAAGGTCTTTAACTGTTTCGTCCTTTGTATCTTCTAAGGAAGAGATTCTAATTTGTCACAGAAGAGGGATGAGAGGCAGCCCGGTTCAGTTTAGATTTAGGGAGAATACGGCTCTTCCGACTATGAAATTTGAGTTACCCTGTTTGCAAAATAGAATTGCAGAACGAAGCGAGTTCTTAAAGGGACACAGTCAGCTGATGCAGATGCGCATTAGATGCCATTTCTTAGCCGATTTGCATGTTAGAAGACGCGCATGAAACAGAAGTGAGAAGCCTATCCGGAATACTCTAAGCAAACCTTGGTAGAGTTGAACTAGTTACAAGCCGAAATCGTGATTATAGACCCTAAGCCATATCAGAGCACTCATTTTATATATATATATATATGCCCTTGAGAATTCACCGATGGATTTGTCCAGACATCGACGAATACTTTCGAACGTTAGTAGAGGTGAGAATTACGCGAAGTCTGAATCATTGTCGAAGGTTTAAGCCCGAGAAAGATTGATTTTCCACGTACACGTAACTACTTACATCGATTTTCCAAATATATCAAATGATTATTTGCTCGCCAGTGTATTTGATTCATTTCTCTTGTTATTTTGGTAAACGAAGGCGATTCCTCCCGCCCGGTGCCTACGCGTGTTCATGTTCCTTTCGATACTGTTTTTAACTAAATATGATAAAATATTGTAAAAGAATGAGTAAAAAAAGAGGTTTTCAGTAAAAGATCGAGGATCGAATAAAACAGTACGCAAGACTGAGCGGATTTCTAGATGTATTCGACGCGTACGTTTAATTTCAGGTTGAGATAAACGCTTTTCAAACTTGCAAAACTAGTGTCCAGGTCAGCGCGGTCCCATAGCTGACTGTGTCCCTTTAAACCGATTTTCAAGTAAAGCAAACTAAAGAAACGAACCATTTAAATGGAATATTTTGTTCGAAATTGCCTTTTACATCGATCAATGCAGAATAAACATAGTTACCTAGAGCATGAAATGAAATATTTTTTAAGGCATTGGCTAAGGAGCCAAAAAAAGTGGTGGCCATGTGAACACATCCTTTTTTTCAAGAACCCACGATGGAATTCGGGCACGGTGCCCGTGCCCGGGTACAATTAAGGACGAGCTCGGGTACAAATTAGGCACCGGTAAAAAAATTGCAACTTGACATTTCTTTTCCCACGGAGCATTTAGGAGTTCTCAAGAAGTCGTCGAAACGTGTCCGTGCGTTCCAGATCGAAATGGAATTTGGAAGTGTTTATTTTTGAGGAGAGGGAAAACTGAAATACACGGCGAAAAACCTCT
>NC_133210.1:7805171-7845171 GCF_958299795.1 Porites lutea
AAATTTTTTACTCTTATTGCTGAGAAAATGTAACTTAATGACAGATAAAATTTGCGGTTTCAAGAAATCTTTCTCTTCATTTTGAGTTATTATTTTGCAAAGAAACGATCCTGCAATGTGTAGTTCCAGAAAATATCCATACCCCTCACGGAGGGCAACTAGGGTTTGATAGATTTTGCTAACATAATTTTTGGCATAATTCGTCATTACGAGAATAACTTTCAATGCATGTATTTCCCGAAACTTTTTCCCTGCTTATTGTCGCGTTCATGGGACCTGGGTCCCAAAGGTACTTTCCACAGGACCCAAGACATGCGCATAACTGACTAGCTCTGTTATCCAAGATAGCTTCCGTGTGCTGGTATTTTCTTTGAATTTTTATAGTTTTCAGAGACTGAATAATGCACTCTTAAGGTTCCTACATGTAAATAGGGTAAATGTTTCTCCCATTTACTTGTTTGCTTGCATTGTTATTGAGGTATTTTTTATCAAATTTGAAGAAAAAGGTAGAAGCAGAATTTCTGCATATTTAGCTAAAATTAGGCATAATTTACAAAAATAAGCTTAATTATTGGCATAATTTTAGAAATATACTATGCCACTTTTTCGAGTACAATCTCAAAGCCTAAGGGCAAGGGAAATTCCAAGGGTAGGTTGGGGGGAAGGCAGTTCAAAAACGAGGCAATTTCCGAGGGGGTGGGGGTGGCTTTTCGAGATGTTTTTCCGGAGGCTCTGGGTAAGATTGGTGAGTTATTAAAAAGCAACAGCGGCTCTGTTGAGCAAGCTGTCAGTTATTTCCGACGATCTTTTATTTATGGACGGCTGAATGTGTTTTTAAACAATACCAATTTTAGCACTGAAGCACACGTATCATTCTCGTCCCCAGAGCCCGTCGTTTCTTGGCCACTGGTCGGTTACAAATTAAGCCGAGTGGCTCTGGGGACGAGAATGCACACGTACCAACTCCGCGGTATAGCCAGTACCTTACGCATGCGCATAACCATATCACCCGTTTAGTGGCAGCCATGGAGAGCTATTTTACCCTTATTGGGGCTCATCAGGGTTACGGTTTTGTGCATGTGTAAGGTACTGGCCATACCGCAATCTCGTTCTCAGAGTCCGCGCGTTACCTTTGTCCAGCGGAACAACAAATTAACAGTCAACATTAATACACAACAATAGTAAAAAAATAAAGTAATAAGTCAGTAAGTAAAAAAACTTAAATACAGCCTTAACACACCTAAGAGAAAATAAACAACAAAAAATTATAATAGTAGAAATAAAAGGTATTGGAGGATAAAAGCCCGTCAGTTGCCACAGATATTTTTCAATGCGATATTGTTCAAAAAGGTTACGTAAAAACTTATGTTAATTAGGTTTCGTTACGATGTTCTTGCTAGTGCATAAGTATTTCTTTTGCAATGAAGCCAATAAATGGAGTTTGCTTTGAGTTGAATTTGACATTTGCAATGGAAAGGAGTCTTCGAATTTATTAAATAAAATCTGCTTTTTTGAAAGTTGTACGTTCTCCTTAAGATATTCATTAAACCACCTTAAAGTTTTGGAAAAGTTTTGCTTTGGCTCTTGACAATTGTATAAAGGCAAAAGAAGATAAGAGCTTTATCCTCTCTTGATAAAGGTCGTGTTCAATTGAATCAGGATTAGTCAAGGCAGAACGGACACTTGTGATCAGAGGCTAATTTATTTCACTAGTTCTTTCTTTGTCGTGATTATTCTGTGCATAACCTTAAGAATTGGCTAAGCTTATTATCTTTTGTGGACTTGTATATATTCGCAAAACAGTCACCCCAATCAGGAAGTTCTGGAAAGCTTTTTTCCGAAGCCCTTACTGCGGAGGGTTCTGAAACAAGTTTCTCGATGAAGAGACTAATAATTTTTACAACCGAATTTGGTCAAGACTATTGTTCTATCTTCCATCTGACATTATTCTGAAATTGCTCCAAGCAGATCAGGAACCGGAGAATCAAATGCCTTTCGTTCGATTCTAAGGAATGGCAGAAATTAATTGAAAATAGTGTAAAAAGATATGTCTTTCGTCTTTTCTTAAAAATGTCAATAGATGAGCTTGATTTTGTGCAAAAAGCTGGCAAACTCCAAAGTCTTGGTGCGCAAACCGAATATGATTTATATCCTTACGTTGAACACTAAATGAGGGCGAATTAAGCAAGAGTTTCAAAGCAGACCGCAAACTACGCAACGGAGAGTAAGGCTCTAGGAGATCACTTAAGTACTGATGCCGAGCCAAGCCTTGCATCGCCTTGTATGTAAAAAGCAGCACTTTAAATTCAATATGCTGATCAAGAGGCAGCCAATGTAACTGACATTCTCTCTTGCGTAACGCAAGAGAGAATGAGCTAAGAGAGCTAATCCGTGTGCCCCATGATAATTTTATTAAATCTATTTAAAGTTGGCGCGCGTGCTGCGAAGATTATTTTTTGTTGTTGTTTCCGTGACCCGCGTGGTCTACTTTCACGTGAACGTGACATGTTCCGCCGCCAACCATTCGAAGTTTAACAGCCATTATTGCCCCCGCAGGGATTTCGCCCAGAAGGCGAAATCCCGAGGAGTCACTCTAGTAACTCGCGCGTATATTAAGGAAAATACTTACAGTCGAAATATACAGTCATACAGACAATATAGAAAAAATCTCGATTTGCTTGAACAGGGGCCGCGAGGAATCGGTAGGTAATGATGACGTTTTTATTGTTTGCGCCCGCAAGTAAGAAATGGTTAGGATGACATAAAGACAGAACATCCCCAAGGGACCACTTAGGTAGATTTTGTGACATTTATTGTGCAGTCATACTTCGACACTCTTTTGCGTTACCTGTTATCAGTGACATTGTGTGGAGCAGTTGTTTCAGTGAAAGTTATGGACCAGAATCTTAACGACACACGTTAAGCGCAGAAGGAGTTAGAAGGTGCGTATAACTGTGTATATACTAGTAATAGTTGATACTACAGCTGCCCCCGCTCTGTATATTGTCGGTCATAAGGAAGATTTTCACGGCCATACAACAGGTGAGATAAATACAGGAAACGAAAGGTTCCATGCACAATTTCAGGTCGATTTACACAGCTTTGATCAAAACATTCTCAGTTTCGTGAATAGTTTATTCTAAACTATTACATTCAGTTCATTTTATTTGCCGGACAGGAAGCCTTAGAAATTAAAAGGACGCTTTGTTATGGTAGGGAATGTTTACATGGAGTGGGGGACCCCGGTCTAGTTGGGTTGGTTTCTTTTGTTTTCACGCTCTGAGGGACACAAAACAAAAGAAACCTACCCCACTAAACCGGGGTCCCCCACTCCATGTAAACAGGCTCTTAGAATAAACTGTTCTCGAGACTGATAATGTTTTGATCAAAGCTGTGTAAATCGACCTGAAACTGTGCATGGAACCTTGCGTTTCCTGTATTTATCTCACCTATTGTATGGAATATGTGTGAAAATCTTCCTTATGAATCGGTATATTTCAAAGAGCTACACAACGAGCGAGAATGCTATTGACCGACAATATACAGAGTGCGGGCAACTGTACTGTCAACTATTACTAGCAATAATTAGCACAAGGAGCCGATACTAATCGGCTCCTGTTGTTGACATGTTTTTGATCAGCGCGTTCCTCCCATAACTTAGGAATGAATTTCATATATAAAGGGATTGCAGTATTGAAGTCAAAATCTTACTTTGAGATTAAAGATTGAGATCTTCTAACAGCTGGTAGCCAAAGGCAAAGGTTATCACGCGCGAAACACGAAACCTTTAATCGGTGGCTGGCTTCAATTGTTTATGCAAATGTGCAAGATATTTTTTATCTTTTTCCAGGAATATTGTTCGTTCAGAAAGGGTACAATTTGCTTTTAAGAACTATTCTTGAGAGTTTCAAACTGCATTACTTCTTCTTAACGTCTAATGCTTGAATCATGAATATTTCGCCCTGCGAACACAAATCAGGTCAGATGCTTCAAGCTGTTAGACAGTCGCTAACCTGGATGCCAGAGACTTTTTATGCGCGGTTTCCGGTTTCGGTCAATTCTTTATAGAGAGCGGTGTGCCCAAAGTTGTCTAGCGCCCTCTCAAAATTCAAACTTTTGCAGCCAAACATTCATGTTTGAACTCACTCTGAACCTATTTTCTCGTTACGTGTCCACGGTTGGATCCAAACGACGGTATCACAGCTCGCGGGTGTGCGTGGATGTCACCGGAAGAGACAGTTGTCGTCTTTGTACAATAGGTTCTTGGTTGTTTATATACTGATGTAGCGAAGACGTCAATTAGCAATTTCCGTGTAGTCGGAACCGCTTTCTCCGGCGAACTTCCACAAGCCAGGATCGTTTTACTCTTCTTTTTTCCATGTAGAAATCTTTTGACTCGTCGACGAAAGTAATACCAAGTTTGCACGTCATATCGCTTGCTGTGCGTGATCGGCAGTGAAATGAATTACCCGCCAAGTTTAAAATTACACGACGCCACTCTAACAGACCACTAAGGTGGCGTCCTTAAAAAAACCACGCAGTATGACATAGAACAAAGAATAGATTGAAAATAATTTCCACGAGAAGAGGGTGATGTATGGGGGATTCGCTCTCTTAGATCATTCTCTCTTGCGTAACGTGATCTAGTGATTTTCTTGACATGGTGACAAGTCTACAATCCTGGACAAACGTCCCTGGGACAGTTTATTGTTTATTGTTTTGTTTGCCAAAAATTATACAAATCAAATAAAATCTAGTTACCTTAACTCTCATGGCGAGTTCATATTTTTCTATCATTTCTCGGTCCCTCTTAAAACAGTGCATCCTTTCCAAAATTTTCTTGCAGTTCTCCCTCCCCCCACCCTATACAAAGTTGAAACTCAGAAAAAATTTTGGATACACGCGTGCAACACTGTTTGTTGGGCGAGGGGAGGGGTTGGACCTGTGTGAATTGGAAAACGCCCCAGAAACGCAAAAGTGTCCCAAGACTTTTGTCCATGATTGTAGGTTCATAATTCAAAACATACTGCAGACGCTGTTATAAGTTCTTAGGGAGACCATAAAACAAAGAGTTACAATTATCAAGCTTTGAGGTCACAAATGCGTGGACAATTAAGGATCTTCATTTTCTGGAGACTTTAAAACTTTCTGATGCGCGAAATGTTCCTTATAGAGTAAAGCGAAGATTTGCAAATGCAATTGTCATGGCCTCCATGTTCTCAGTGACTACCCTTTAAATATTAACAAAGAAACACCTCTACAAGGTAAAATTGAGATAATTATAGGCACTTATATTAACATGAATAAAAAGTTTTTTAGCTGTTTTATCGCGTAAACAATTGTCTTTCGAACAACAGTATGGTGCAACAGCAATTTTGACTGAGTAGGAATTCCAGAGGGTGGGTGGGGGCTGTGACAAATATCCCCTAGAATGGAAATTCCAGGGGGTAGGGGGTCTAAAGCAAAATTACCCTCCGTGGGAAGAAGGGGTGTGAAATTTTTTTGGAACTACACAATTGAAGGGAATCTAGAGTCTTTGGGTAAACTATGAAAATGTTATAACGGCAATCAGACACGTGTAGTAGAGACAAAGGATTTTTTTCTATTTTTTTTTTTAAGAAGTAAATCCTGTTCTCTGATTGGGTGATTGATTGACTGACTAACTCACTTACCGACTGAGGGACCATCAGTAGACTGACAAATTGATCCGCAGAGTATAATTTACCGACTAATTAACTTATCCAATGCGGCTAACTGACTTATTGGGGGGTCAATGAGGAGCAATCAAAAGCGGAAATTAGTTTTAAAGGCAGACACTAATTACTTGTGCAGAGCCTTAATAATTTAGTTAGTGGAGGAATGAATATTTCGCTATTTTTCACTTGGGTGGCCTCAAAGTTGGAATTGGGTTCAAATGCGCATGCCTGTATACATTTTCGTACCAGCTTGGTGGCTCGCCATGAAGAACCTCTGGTTTGTCCTCGCGAACGAGACAAAGTGCGAATTCTTTCAAGAGAGAACTGTTTACAAAAATTATTAAAAATGTGATTAATTTTAGTGTAATTACTTAGTCTAAATATTTTAGTTTACTTCCTAAAAGATATGGTCACTATCTTTTGTTTGGTTCTTGATAACAGCCTACTACTAACAGACTCCCGGTCCATTAACCCCGGTAAATAGCAATCATAGGGTGGGCTAGTAAATTCACTCGGATAGTCACACTTCTCCACATTTCCGGAGGACGTAAGTGCCTTGAAAGGGAACTATTCCGAGACTGAAAAGTTTAAAAAACGTCATGAATGCGGGATCGATAAGTGAGTTCATTAATACGTTTTGAAGAAAAAATTTCCCTGAAGTTCTTCTTTCTTTCTCTCTTCTTTTTTTACACGATAGATATTGTCCCGAAAAGAATTCTGCACTGTAAAATAGTTACTTTTTGCTCCCAGTCACGGAAATGTCAATCCTCTAATCGGACGACAATAGTGAGGCCGGAAGACAAAGTGACTTTAAACTGCTCTATCGAGACTGGTGGAAAGGTACAAGACATGACCTGGCAGGACCTTGATAAAAACCTCGGTGCAAGAAACGGTCTATTCGTGCAACAAATAGAATCATCCGATGGAAGACAGTCATGTGAATGTTATTCTATAAAATACCCAAGTGAGTGGTTTCTTCCTTTTTCCTGTTGGAATCGATGGCAATTAATGCCGCCAGAGAATCGAACTAGTAACGAAGAAGAAAAGATAGGGGTAGGGGGCTAACGCCCTCTATCGATCCTCATTAGTTTTTTTCAAAGTGTGCCCTTTTCTTTCTTTAAGAGTCTGCAAAAGGCTAGCATTCGCTACAACTGTCTTTGTTAAGTAGTTTACCATCTGCAGAATATATATATTTTTTATTTGTACTGAAATGACGAGTGACAAAGTGAAAAAGTTGATCAGTAGCCGTTGTTTAGCCATGTGGATTTTTTACTTTTTCACTGAGCCAACTCTTTCTCTTAGGTGGCATTGAGTTAGTCAACATTACAAACTATCCTGTTTGGTTCTCTGCTAACACGACACTGGTAGAATTGAAGTGTTCCTTTAAGGGGTGGCCTCGTCCTCGTATTTTTTGGCGCATTCCAGATCGTAAGAAACTAATTATCAACGGATCTGAAAGCTTTTACCTCACAGAGAAGCTGGTTGGAGAGGACACAATAACTTCTTTTCTTCGTAATCCTAATATCCAACAAAAACATGAGGGGATATACGAATGCCTTGCAATAACCACCATTGATGTCGGGGAGCCACTTGAAAAGTCTCAGAAAATAGAGCTGCTTTATAACTGTAAGTAATATAATTACACATACCTTACGGCCACTCGTAAAGCGAATGTGTAAAAGCAGCCAAAATTACTGTACCATCATTTATAATTACATTTTGTGAATCAATGACTTCTTTTAATCATGATGATGATCAGGCAGGGAAATTAACCTATCCTTCTGGCAACAAGAGACAAATGAACAAATAAATAATTACTTAAAAGTAATTATTTATTTGTTCAAGTAATTATTTATTTGTTCATCTGTCTCTTGTTGCCAGAAGGATAGGTTTTCCCTGCCTGATCATCATCTTAATTAAAAGATGTCATTGATTCACAAAATGTAATTATAATTTTCAGTACTCAATCTCGTTTTCGAGTAAACTGAGGCTGCTGTGGCTACACAAGTCAACTTTCCTCCTCTCAAAGGACACTGCTATTGGAAATTCGTGGTCGTAGAAATGAATGTTTAACGAAAAGAGCGCTGATCATCCACAGGACACCCAACGTCAGCTAGCTATAGCTTTAAGGCTTGAACTCAGTCCGTTATATTGGTCCGAAACTCTGGAATTCTATTCCGAGCATGTTTAGAAATATAACGAATTTTAAGTCTTTTAAGAGCTCCATTAGCCAAATTGACCTAGTGCAATTTTTATAATTTCGACGCTTTTTTATTGAATTTAGTATTTATTTAGATATAAGATATACTTATTAAGATTTTATTGTTATAATTTTAATTATAGAATATTCCATATCTAGTTTTTAACTCTTAATTTTATTGTGTTTGTGGAATACCTGTAAATTAGCTGGCGTGCTTTCACAGACCCCGATTTCGGTTCCGTCTGTGAAAGCACACCATTATTGTAGCTAAGTGTATTTTCACAATAAACTCTTATTGTATTGTATTGTATTGTATTGTATTGCTGCTATCAGACCGAAAAAGTTTGCAGCTCGATATTTTTGGTTTAAAGCGAAACTGAAACAAAAGAAATTCATTTTTGAATAGCATTAGGTAAGCTCTACTTGTGAGATAAAAATCTGCCGATTTTATTCTTTAAGCGGAAATCATCGGTCGTTTCTTAGGCGCAGGGCCTCTTAAATTTGGGGCCACGGGATTTTGATCGCCGAAGCGCTAGCTCCAAGGGGGTATGGGGAAATGTTGCCTCGGAAAATGTCTGAAATGAAACCCTTTGAAATGTCGTTTTGAGCGCTCTTGACAAAGTAGAGACAGCTTCCAAGGTGTGCTCAACACACACTGTCTTTTTTTCTCCTGAAAAGTAAAATATACATAATATCATAAGTTACTTTCTGTCGCTTGGCGGGAGGGGAAATGATGGGGACTCCACATTTGACCTTTGGTGTATGTTTTACGTAGTGAGGTATATAAAAGGCTTTAGTTGAAACCGAATTTTTAGATCTTGCCTGGCATTTGATGCGGAAACAAACTGGTTTCCAATACCTGCCGTGTTCAATTTTTTTTAGGGGGGGAATGCAAAGGGTTATACAGTGACTTCATCTTTCTTGTGGCATGTTTGTTCGCAAATATTTTTAGTGGCTGAGAGCTCACTCAACATTCATAGCATGCTTTCAAGAATTTATTACAAACGGTTTTTCACCAGGGAGGTTTTTCAGCTGTGCCTCAACATTATTAGGGGCAAGATCTCTCTCTGTAACAAGTTTCACCCTCAGAGTTTGTAGCTTATTTGTCAACAGGCGTTTGCGTTTTCAGTCGATTCTAAGTCTTCTCCGTAAAACTTATATACACTGTATTCTCTAATCTGTTTAAGTTGTCCTTGTTCCGCAGCTTGATGTAATTAAAAAATAAAAAGCCTGGAAATATCGCAAAACGAAGAATTCTTTCGAACCAAAAATTTGTATAATTAAAGGTGTTTAGCTGCTGTAATACCTCATGAAAGTAAAAACTCAAATTAATAGATAGTTCCTTAGTTCCTCACTCGACTGGCTTGATTGGAGACAGAATTTCCTACAATTTCGACTCGGAACGAAACTGCACAAAGAGGAAGGCGCCGTGCTTTATTCAGTACTCCCATTTACACAATGAGAACAGAAGCCGAACAGTTGGCCAAGTCCTTGGAGACGATGCAAAATTGGACGTGGTTTTCGCAAGGTTTGACGAGCATGTGTATTACAAATCGGATCAGAATTAAAAACGGACACGTTTTCACCAAAGGAACCAAGAGCAAGTAGAGACAGTTGCATCGTTCAAAACGAGGTCTTTATGAATTAGCCGAACACTGCGATTTTGGGACTAGTCGCGATCAGCAAATACGGGACAGGATCGTCATCGCAATTCTGGATAAAGTGTCGCAGAAATTAGAGTTGATTTCGGATTGGTAAGGCGTTAGACCGCTGAAAGTCGCAATAGACCTTTTGCATGCCGCGCGGGGACTGGTGACTGGAGGTATATGTCCGCCATCTTGGATTAAAGTGCGTGCAGCATGGTAAACAGTTGTTGTGTTCCGCTCTGCCATACTAAGTCAACGAGGGAAAAATAACTGTCATTTCATCGTTTTCCAAAATGTGAGTTGATGAAGAAGGCATGGCTGGTAAAAATACGTCGTGATGAAGGAGAATCATTTACTGTATCGGAGCACACTCGAGTGTGTTCTCTTCATTTTACTGCGAGCGATTATCGAACAACACTTGGTGGCAAAACAGTTCTCAAGGACGATGCAGTTCCGTCAGTATTTTCCTGGGCAACACCAGTCAAACAGCGGTTGTCAAGGACAAGTTCATTTGGGCTTGGAAATGTGGGAGCGAAAGAACCATGCGAGAACTGTCAGGAGAAGGACCGTGATATCTCGCGGCTTGAGACAACGCTTCAAGAAAAGGATAATGAAATACAGGTTTTGATGTCTATTTTTCTAACGATAAAAAGAAGTTCTGAGAGTATGTTGTTTTCATTTAAACGATTTGATGGTAGTGATGACGATATCCACTTTTATACTGGCTTCCAAAATTCAGCCAGCTACAGAGAATTTATGACTTATGTTTTATGTCATGCTGAAGACATGAGTTACTGGAGCCCAAATGTTCATGTGACCTTGTCTAATAGTGTTGAGAATACACAAATGTCTAGTAAGAGTACAGGTTATACTGAGAGAGCTTTATCAAAGATGGATGAACTTTTTCTGACCCTTGTGAAACTACGTTTGGGTCTTCCTTTGCACCACGTTGCTAACTTATTCAACATTTCTAGTTCCACAGTTTCAAGGGTATTTACATCATGGATCAATTTGCTTTATTTTGTGTTGGGATCTATCAATTTCTGGTTGCCGAAACATGTCATTCAAGAAACAATGCCCGATAGCTTTAGGAAATTTCCTTCAACAAGGGTGATCCTTGATGCCACTGAATTCCAGATCCAGACACCTTCCTCTTTGTTGAGGCAATCTCGAGTTTTCTCACAGTATAAAAGTACCACTACAGCTAAAGCACTGTTGGGTATTGCACCTTCAGGTAGTGTTACGTTTGTATCTCAGTTGTATACTGGAGGCATATCAGACAAGGAAATCACTAAACAGTCTGGAATTCTCTCATTGCTTGAAACAGGAGACAATGTAATGGCTGATAGAGGTTTTGTTATAAATGACCTCCTTGAGCCTCTTGGGTGTACTTTGAATATACCTCCATTCCTTAATAACCAGGGTCAGTTTACAGAAGATCAAGTAAAAGAGACACAGGAAATCCCAAATGTGAGAATACATGTTGAGAGGGCAATAAGCAGAATCAAGACATTCAAAATCCTGCAAAATGTATTTCCTATTAATCAGACTGGTTTGCTTAATCAAATCTGGACAGTCTGTGCACTTTTGGTCAATTTTCAGACACCAATCATGGCACAAGACTCCTAAGAGAAACTTTGCTGACATCATCATTCAAGGAAATATCAAACATCAGAAACTGCAAAATTTTGTGGTGGTAAAAACATTAATGAGCCTTACATTGCTTATAAATTTCGACTTTTAAAAGAAGAATTTCTCCCACGATACTATTTGGAATATCAGGATCAAATCTCTGAGATCACCAACAATGTTAAGCTCCTTTATTGTACAGTGATTTGATTTTAATATCCTTAAGCCAAATTCACAAAGCCTCCTAAGCTAATGCATATCCTAACTTTTGTCAAATGATAATAGCACTTTGTTATCAGACAATATTTAGGAGGTCTCTTAGATTAGGAAGGTTTGTCAATCTGGCCTCTGATCAATGAGCATATTAGTGAAGCAAAATATGTAAACAAAATTCACCCAAAAAAGGGGTTTCAGAAGATGCCATTTTATTGCATTAATGATCTACTTTAACCAGCTGAAATAAAACTAAATTTTCCTGAAGTGTACTACTGCCAAGAAACAGCTAGTTGCTGCTCAATGTAAAATACCATAAGTTCAAACCATTTACAATGTAAAATTTAAACATACATGTCAATACAGAGTCACTGAGAAAAAGACCAAACAGCCCAGAAGGGCAAAACTGGTTTTCCAGACATATCACAAAATTACTTTATAACCCTGTCAATACGATGACTTAGTATGTTGTCACAAGGTTATTCTACTACACGTGGCTTTTCTTGAATTGATAACAAGTCAGCACCCTCTTCTTGTAAGAAACTAGTAAAAATTTTCAAAATAGAAATTGGTTAATTTGGATAGCACATCATTCCACAAAGTTTCATCAAACAGAATTCTTTGTTGAAAGAAATCTACAACAGTCCAAACACAAAAGTCGCACCATTTCATCCCAGTCACCCCCATGAGGCCTTGGACTTGATAATAGTAGTTGTGATTTTCTTTTAATTTAATGCCATGGTCTGTTTGTTTTAAGTAAAATTGCTTATTTTCTTTAATAACGTCAACAATTTTCTTACCCGCACCACAAAAAGGACATTTTGCTTCAAACAGCCCAAACGGATTTTCTTCCATAGAAGGGTCATAGACAACACCATCTGGGGAAGCCCCCAACCAACAGAATGCTGGGTTAACCACCAGTCCACTCTTGTAGAGTTTTGTATTATTTCCAGAGTCAAGATATGCTTTTGCAGCCCTAATCTCGTTAGTCAAACCATATTTCATAGCTGGTGTTTGGATTGTTTTTCCTTCAAAAAGTTCCTTAAGAAACTTTTCTGTGACAGCCGCCTTTCTTTTGAAAACCTGACCAAACTGAGATGCCGTGATGCGCTCGGCTCTCTCTAATTTCCACTTTGCACTTCCAGACTGCTCTCTCGTGCCAGATTCAAGTTTTGATGCATCTTCTAGTGACAAGGTAATGAAAGTAAGATCTAGATTTTGAAATCCATGTACATATTCACTCCAGCCATCACTGAGCACAGGAAGTTGAATTGGTAACTCACTGTAGATGTTTGTTTGATCAGCTCCAATACTATCAATCGAAGGTAAGTGATAACTAAGAGGACTACCCTTTTGGTGTTCACCGAAATTTGTTTTAACAGAGGTTGAGCTGTCGTTTTTTACATGGATAACTGGTGCAGCAGGGCATGCCTTTTTAAATTTCTCTTGGAACTCTTTAAACATTTCTTTCCTACACTCCGGATCATTTCTCTTTGCAGAAGTTGGATCGTAAAGGCAGAGCGATGCATCTCTTCTTGTCTCCTTTCCCACCGATGGTTTCGAAAAATTTAGCTGCATCCAGGGTTGCGGGTTTATTTTAGCACCTCTTGGAACATGCCATTGCTGGGGCTTTGAAGTACAAGCAGAAGCAACATCACTCTCTTTCAAAGAACTTACCACTGCGTAGGCTAAAGCCGAGAGATGATGACAATGTCCTTGTCCGGCTTTGCAAGAACATCTTCTAAAGACAATGCTCGATCCTGAATCGCTAAATTCCAAGATAATTTTCATTTCGTGTGGCTTCTCCGACTTAGACATCGATCGAAAACATTTTCCTTTCAATACACAACATTCAGCTTCTTGAAATGTGACGAAAAGATCGTGAACACAATCTTCTACAAAAAAAGCCTGAGCCCTCTCATCTGATTTTTTCTCCTTGATAAACTCCTCCAGGCACTTTTTGGTTAATGTTTTGCAAACCTCTTCACTATTGGCTGACATTCCTGGCAGCCGATCGAGAACAAAGGAAACAATGATTTTTTTGTGCTATCCAATATGGCGGACGTATACCTCCAGTGACCAGTCCCCGCGCGGCATGCAAAAGGTCTATTCAGATAGCTCGTCAGTCTGACATGATGGTCAAGCATCAGGTTACAGATAAGAATTCTTTGGCATCGAAGGATTTGGAAGATGTGCAAAGTAAAAAAAAAAAGAAACCGGTGGATCCAGTTGGAAAAGGGAAAAGGAGAGAAAGAGGATTCATCCCAAAAGCAAAATACAGACCAAGTGAAACAGATACGGTCTTCATCACTTAGGGCCAGAACACTTGAACTATCATACGGCTGCGAAACGACCCATTTTTTGACATTTCAAACACTTTCCGTCTTTTGGCAAAAGATGGAAAGTGTTCAATTTAAATGTCTAAAAAAATGGTCGTTTTTCAGTCCTATGATCGTTCAAGTCTGCGAGTAAAGCGGGCAGTGCAGAGGGTGTTTGTGCTTCCAATGACAACTTACAGTGTTAATCGTTGGTTCTTCGGTGCGTGGTCGGGCGATTCAGACCAGGATGATAAATGGAAAGTTCAGCTCACGGTCAGTGTAAGCAAGATACAGGTGCAGATATTACTGCCATTTCAAAGTCTACCTCTGATAGTTTGCCAAGTCAGGCTAGGTTAACTCCAACTAAGATAGCCCATTTAAGTCTAGGAGGCAAGTTGCAATGTAATAGGTAGTTTACAACAGCATTGACTCACTCTGACAAGAGGTATGAAGTCATTTTTTTTACTCAGGGGAGAATATGCAAGTAACTTGTGGGTCGATAAACAGCTTGTGAAATGGGCTTAGTTTCGAGATTAGAAGAAGTGATGTTGAGTTGTTTGGAGATACAGATTTGTTAATAGTGAGCCAGTAAGGATGCAATTGGATAAAAATGCTCAACCTTACTGCATTAACACAGCAAGAAGAATTGCTTTCCCCTTAACTTTAAAGTAGAAGAAGAGCTTAAGCAGATGGAATCATGGAAGAAGCTGGTATCATTGAAGAGTCAAAGAGCCAAAAGAAGGGGGTACGCCCATGGTGATTGTACGAAAAAGTTATGGGAAGCTCAGGGTCTGTGTCGATCTAAGAAAGCTGAATAGTACAGTAAAGCCAGCAAGATTAAGTTTTTCTCCGCGGCGGGGAAAGCGTCAATCATGGGATCCTGCGGGGAAGTGTGTTAGATGTAATGCTATTCAACATTCTCATCAACAATCTTTTCTTCCACGTCAAGAGGGCTAACGTGAACGCTTATGCGGACGATCAGCAGGTTTACTACTCCCACGTCGATCCGTCGGGTTTAGAGACATATCTGATGCATGTCGGGGTGGCCAATCAGTAATACCGTGGAAATGGGATAAGGCACCAGGGTCTAGTCCTGGGTGATGCGAATTATAGTTTTTCCTTCCCAGTATAAAGATAAGATTTTTGGAATGGAAATAAATAGTAACCTTTTTTTTTTCTAAATATATAACTAATGTGTGCAAAAAGATCAATAATAAATTTAATGTTAAACACCTTAACGAGAGTCGTGATGCTCCATTTATTATCGCAAATACTTCAGAGAGGATAGATTTTAGCTTAAATACCTAGCGTTGCATAACAACGCAACAAAAAGGCAAAACTTTTATTGTATTTTAAAAATAATACTTGCTCGTAATATTTTATCTAATCAGGTTCTTGGTCTTCTGGACATGTGCATACAAGTATTTCTTCTTCTTCCAAATTTCCTGTGTCAACATCCTCCAACGTCAGCTTAAAATGCGTCGTTGAAGTTGAGGCATACACTGATTGTGCAAACTCGGGGGAATTAAAGTGGCTTTTAAACGACGATTGGAGCCTTGAACATGGGAATACTAAAAAGTATGAAATGCCAAAAAAGGGAAATAACACCATATGCAAAAAAGAATTTATTGTCACTATTTTTAACGTTACTGAAAAGGATGTGGGAAAGTACAGCTGTCGCTGGCTCTGCTCCGGTTTTAATATGGCCACCTCCTCTCCTGTTCAGCTGGAAGTGGTTTCTTCACGAACAGGTACGAGTACTTTTTCGATGTTTAACAGTTTTAATAATTAAAATTATCAATAGCTTGCGAACAAGCTCTCTGAGGCACTCTGGTGGTGGGGTGAAAAAAGAGGGAGAACTTGGAGTCGCGTCTCAGGATTTTGTATTCTATAAAAATAGTAAATGAAAGATAAACTTTTTCACGAGCAAAGGAAGCCCTGATAGTACGGCCACAGAGAAAAGAGGGAACACAAGGAGATCGTCGAGTTCTCGTTTTGTCCGTTTTTGAAGTCAGGTCGAAAATCTACTGTTGCCGGCATTTTTTCGTGAAAATCTCTCGGCTACACATAGTGTGCGTTAGTGCCTTGCGCTGAACAGAGTTTCACCAAAATCGCAAAGACCCAATTCGAGAAATTCAGCGGTTTCCAAATTTAGGTCATAATTTATGCGAAAATGATAAGCAAACTTTACACGGATTATATCTAATAAACTATGAGATTCATCTCTTTATTTTGGGCATCCTTATAACAGATGGGTCCTGGCAAGTCAGCAAAACAATTCAGGGCCTTGTAAATGCGCGCGATTTCGAGCAAAGCAAACACATAGAAATTATAGTTTTCGCTATTTGTTGACGTTTGTCAGCGTTTAAGAGTCAATCTCACGAAAAAAGCATTTTCTTAAAAATTCGTAGTTTTTTTTTCCTTCAAATTTTTTCAGGGCCACAATTGATTAACTAACTACCCGGACTCTGAATTTCATGGTCATTGAAAAACTGTGACATTACCTTCTATAAGCCCAAACTTGAGTAAACATTGAAGATTTTTAGCGTTTTGGCTGAGTTTGTGCTTTGGGAGTTGTCTATTGTTCTAGTCTGTCATTATACAGCATTCTTGTTCAGCACGCGTGCAATGACCACGCTTGGCTGACTTCCGAATGCTCACCGAGATATGATAATTTAGTGTAAGAAAATAGAAGGGATTCCCGTCACGAGTTGGTTTAATTATTGGCTTGCATTAAACCTATGAAAAAATGATATTTTTTTTATAGTATGTAGATTTAGTGTGTAGCACTTCTTGATTTTTTTGCAAAGGCACAAGAAGCACGAATATTGATTAAAAATTGTGAGTTTAACCTCTATGTATCACGCGATGGCCTGTCTCACTGCACCAAAATTATCATATTCGGAAGTCAGCCAAGCGCGGTCATTGCACGCGTGCTGAACAAGAATGCTGTATCATGACAGACTAGAAACAATAGACAACTCCCAAAGCACAAACTTAGCCAAAACGCTAAAAATCTTCAATGTTTACTCAAGTTTGGGCTTATAGAAGATAATGTCACAGTTTTTCAATGACCATGAAATTCAGCGTCCGGGTAGTTAGTTAATCAATTGTGGCCCTGAAAAAATTTGAAGGAAAAAAAACTACGAATTTTTAAGAAAATGCTTTTTTCGTGAGATTGACTCTTAAACGCTGACAAACGTCAACAAATAGCGAAAACTATAATTTCTATATATTTGCTTTGCTCGAAATCGCGCGCATTTACAAGGCCTTAACTTGTTTTGCTAACTTGCCAGGACTCATCTGTTATAACGATGCCCAAAATAAAGAGATGAATCTCATAGTTTATTAGATATAATCCGTGTAAAGTTTGCTTATCATTTTCGCATAAATTATGACCTAAATTTGGAAACCGCTGAATTTCTCGAATTGGGTCTTTGCGATTTTGATGAAACTCTGTTCAGCGCAAGGCACTAATGCGCACTATGTGTAGCCGAGAGATTTTCACGAAAAAATGCCGGCAACAGTAGATTTTCGACTCAGACCTCAAAGGGGCGTGGCATTATAATCACGTGACATTTACTCCGATCGCCAAAAATTTTATGTTATATTGTAGATTGATCTATATGTTATCCATTCTATGTGTTAGACTCACGATAAAAGTAAAGGTGGGGATACCAGAGAGCTTCGAAGTAGGATGGTACCCACCCAAAAAAACTGGGTCGAGTCACCTTAAACAGGGGCCGCAAGGAATCGGTAGGTAATGATGACGTTTTCTACTGTTCGCGCTCGCAAGTACGAGATGGTTAGGATGACGTAAAACAGAAAATCGGAAGGAACCGCATAGGTAGATTTTGTGACATTTACTGTTCGGTCAGTACTAAGATACTCTTTAAGCGTTATTTGTTATCAGTGACGTTCTGCGGAGCAGCTGTTTTGAAAGTGATCGACCAAAATTAAAGACACTCGTTAAGCGCAGATAAAGTTGTAAGGTGTGTATAACTGTGTATATATAAACACTTGGAGAGTCTACCAGACACGAATTTACAAATCTTTTTTTGCGAAAAATTTGCCAGACACTATTTCTCGATCTCTTTGGGGAATAAGACTCAGTCCCAAACAAGCAAGACAAATGAATCAAAGGCTAGATTATCACTAGCAGAATGATGGACAATTACAGAAATTCGCCGACAATCAAATTCTGTGCTGACTTTAATATTCCCTGCTCACAGATGTCCTTCAGGGAATAAAGTTCTAAAAATGGCTATAGAACGCTCGAGCGTGAATTAATCAAACCTTTTAATTTCTAAGGCTTACTTCCCGGCAAATAAAATGAACAGTTTGTAAAAAGAGAAAGAGAAATAGCAGCGAGAAATTCCAGCTTCTAGTTAAATCTTTTCTTATGTTTTAGAATAAACTGTTCCCGAAACTGAGAATGTTACGATCAAAGCTGTGTAAATCAAACTAAAACCGAGTGCATGGAACCTTTCGTTTCCCGTTTTTACTCTCACCTATATTGTATAGAATGTGTGAAAATCTTCATCATGAATTTTGTATATTTCAAAGGGCTAAACAAGAGCACACAACTACCAAGAATACCAAAGACCGACGATATACAGAGCGGGGGCAGTTGTAGTGAGGGGCACCCAGCGACTTTTTTTTGTAAAATAACTGTTCGAAGGAGCAAATATTGCCTAGAAATTTCTGGATAACCGTTTCATTCGCCTAGAATATTCGGACGTTTTCTAATAGCTTAACTACGATTTTCGGAGGTTGTGTTATTCACATGTCAATACCAAGACACTGTGATTATTGTTAAAAAAAAAAAGGTCTCCTAAAACTTTCGGTATAAAGACACAACGTCCCCCACAATTTTCTAATGAAACTGAAACAAGGCTACTTGATCATGTCCTTGAACTTTCGACCGTACCCAGAAGGGTAGCTAACACTTTTGGATGAGACGAAAAAGCCACCTAACACTTTCGTGAGGAACAAAGTTCCCCCAAGACATCCGAACAGATGAATAGTTTTTAGGGCAACTCCAAATTAACCAAACAGACTTCTAAAGTATAGAGAAAACCATCTGAGACACTTCTGGTGTATTTGGAAACATTCGGTCGTTGGGTGCCCCTGTGTAGTAACAACTATTACTAGCTTTACTTTGGATTAAGCCTTCATATTTTTAGCATGGTTCGTCACTATCATTGCAAAATGTGTGCGCCTGGTGCATGCATCAAACCAGGTTGTTTAGCTCGGCTGCCGTTGTGCCACAAAGTAAATCTACCGAGATGTAAAGCTCGAGGGCGCCATTTCATCGTGACTTGTGATATTTTCGGCACCCGACGAACGAACATTTTAGCTCTATAAGTATGTTATTTATTAAAAAAGCACATGGCGAGAGTTTGTAATCTTTACCGAGAGAGAGTTAGAAGCAGTAAAACAGTTCTGTTATTTATCGTGAGCGTGAGATCATTGTCTGGAAAAACAGTTCCGACAACATGAAAAATAGTTTTAGTTACAGTGTCGCAACCCTTTGAGATAATCCTGTAACATTAGAGGGTCTGGTTCCTTAAGTCAATTTAAACGCCTCCTCTATCATAATTTTTAAAAACACGCCAGTCATGGAAATCAGGTTTTTAAGTGGCATATTGTTGCAAGTTAATATAATGTTAGGATTAGCAGGGATTTTTAGGTTTTAGGACGTTAGTCATTGTATTGGAATTTATTACACCTGATGAATATTTTACCGTGAATAAATAATGATTAAATATAAAGATTAATGACTTTTGACGGAGGAGATTGATAACATGGATTATATTAAGGCTGTCTCAGCGAGCGGGCAAGATAAAGTGGCTGGTGGGCTGCCAGATTGACCAGCTGGATACCTTAGGCTTGGTTCAGACGCCGTACTTTTCATGTGCCGAACCTAATTGAATAAGTGGACTATGGAGCGACACTGGCGCGACATCTGATTCAGTCGGTGCAACGTGTGTCGAGCCTAAAAGTTAAGTTCGACAGACTCTGTCGAACTTAACGCTTTTGCCGCACCAAGCAAAAACTGCCGTACCAAACGGATTCAGACGCCTCTCTTTTGCCGTACTTAATTTATCAGTTAGGTTCGGAACATGAGTGGAGCGGCGTCTGAACCGGGCCTTATAAGTAGGGCTGATAAATTGACTTTTTAGTGTATACTCGCTAAGAAAACAAATTAAATTGATATACAAAATGTTCGTAATTTAAGTGACCAGTAACTTACTGCAAAGAAAAATGTATTGATAATTCACAGATAACAGTTTCAAGTCGACAAAGAATTTCCTGAGAAGTTTTTTCTTACATTCTTTTCTTTTTCTTTTCTGTTTTTTTTTCTTTTATAGATAACCCGATCGATAAGTCACCCAAGAGAAGACAAGACTGTGAAATAAGTGCCTTCTGCTCCCAGTCACAGAAATGTCAATTCATATGGCAGACGAAAACAGTAACTCCGAAAGACTCTAACATAACTTTAAACTGCTCTATCAAAACTGGTGGAAAAGTACAAGACATGACCTGGCAGGAGCTTGAAAAACACTTCGAAGCCAGAAATGGTCTAATCTTGCAGCAAATCTATTTAACGGATGGAAAGACGTCATGTGGATGTTTTCCTATAAAATACGCAAGTGAGAATTTTTTCCCTTTGTCTTTGCTGTTGGATTAATCCTCGGACGTAAACGGTTAGGGTGGTTGATGGAACCTTACTCTAGAGTTTTTGTTAATGTTGCATTATTTCGAAAAGATTTGACCTTCAGTGGAAAGCCTTTACTCTTCTCCAGATAATGAGGTATATTTCATAGATGGTAGCGCTGCTGAAGGCCTGTGACTTCACCAAATAAGGTCGCCATCTAGGATTTTACCAAGAATTAGAAATCAGGTGTAAACGGCGAGAATTGGTAATTCTTTGTGCTTGATATATAAAATAATACATAAATAAGTAATTTGCTTCATTTTATTAACAAGCTTTACTTTTATCGTCGAAAGAAGTTGAAAAAATATGCATTTTCATTCAAAAGTGGCTTGTTCTCCTGCAACTTATGACGTTATACTTTGTAACCATAGTAACTGATCATCACTAACCTTGTCTCAAAATGCACGAGGGATAAACGAACAGCTATTGAAGACGTCAGGTTCTAATGTTTAATTGTCTGGGAAAAAACTCAGAAAAACCTCAGAGAGGGGATGGTATTCACCCTCCCTGTACGTCCGGGGGTTAATTTGCGGCACAAGCGTATAGATCCAAATAGCCAATTGCTACTGTTTTTAATAAAAAAAATTAAGACGGGCATAACGAGACAGCTTTACGCGCATTTTCAAGCCAGTTCAAGGCACGCTCTTTTATTCAGTAGGAAAAAAAAAAAAAAAAACAATGAAAGGGGGAAGAGAGGGAGGAAGGAGATGCTCTCTCTCAGTCCTAACCCGTTTTCTTTTTTCTCTTGCTTCGTTTCCTTTTCGTTCCTCCGGGTTGAGTAAAATCCCGGAACAAGCTAACTTTCGTTTAGAAAAAGTTTTTGTCGAACTGTTTGTTTAAATTTTCGGATCATACTCTCATTCTTTTATTTTTCACGGTCACAATTAATGTAAGCAAAGATTTATGTGAGGGTAACTTTAATCAATGTTTTTAAGGGTAAATTTAAGAAGGATCTGCACTGAGACATTTATTACTGATCCATCGTTCCCTACGTTCAGAAGCTATAAATTCCTCGTAAGTGATGAATGTGGCCTGATAATGTTTCTCTTAGGTGGCATTAAGAAGGTCGAAAATGCAAGTTCCCCTGTTTTCTTCACTCCTGACACGGAACAAATAGAACTGAAGTGTTCCTTTAAGGGATGGCCTCGTCCACGTGTTGTTTGGTACAGGCCGGATGGCAAACGTATCACTCACGGATCTGAAAGTTTTTACCTCTATCAGCAGCCCGATGAAGAGGATGCCGTAACATCTGTTCTTCACAAGTATAACATCCAAGAAAAACACAAAGGGGTTTATAAATGCAAAGCAATGAACAACATTACTGGCTGGTCCAGTGAACTATCTGAGGATATTGAACTGATTTATAAGTGTAAGTGTCAAGTGATATGCATATGATTAATGATGGCCATCAATTAACCGGATCTATAAAACCAGCTAAATAACTGTACCTCCAGTTGAAACTCTCACATGGACTTGGTTTATGATCATGTTCATTTAAGAGTACCAGAAACGTCTTAATGCAGTGGTAGCACTGCAATGAGAAGCCATTCATTTCAGACAAAATTAAAAATATGCTTGAATGGGTCACCTTTATGATTCAGAAATCAGTTTAAACTAGTCCGGTACTGGGTGACGTTTGTGTATGTTTTGTAAATGATGAGCGCGTTCTCCTTTAAAAATTCAATCTCTAGGCTTCCCTCCTTTTTTGGCCACAACAATCACTTTCCTGCCACCTTCTTTTACTCAGAACCAACAGATCCCGTAATGTTTGTTTCTTCTTTATTTTTCCTGTTCTTTTTCTTTTTTTCATCTTTCTTTTGGTAAAATTAACATTACATCATTTGAAGGCGTTCTTTTACTTTTGTCAAGGTGTTCATGCACAAGTAGAAAAAGCATTAATGACATGTATAGTTTCCTCAGTGAGCAACAAGAAATGAGACAGTGTGATAAATGAACATTGCAAATAAATGAAAAACGATTAAGTGGTAGCACGCATATCCACAAGTGGGTTGATCAGTGGTTTATCATCAACTATTTGAATAGCATGTGCAGCATGGGCCGGTTTTGTAAGAAAAAAGAGAGAAATTTCGAGGACGCACGCGCCCACGAGGGCAGAAAAGGAGAGGAGGCACCTGCCGCGGATATTCTTTTTTTGCTATTTAGGCCTCCAATTTAATTACGTGACAGTGGTAGATCAATTGTCAACAAAGTGCCTGAAACCGGATCGTCTCACGACATGAAACCGACATCAGACCTAACGGGAAAACAACCTTATGTACTTGGTTAACGATATCATAAGAGCCTTCGTCAACAAAAGACGCTTCCATATTCATGTGGTGATAGTGATTTTATGGAATTCATAAATCTTTGTCTATCGTCGCCTCAGCTAACGCGTTCGCGATGTTATACTTTCTTGCTATATTTGCATAAAACATTCCAGATTATCTTTTGACTCAAGATGACATTCTCGTATAAGTTACCTCCGCTACTTGATCCTGAATTATGCCTTGCAGTAAGGAAATAACGACAATGCTTAGCTTGTGTTTGCAAAGCCGGTTCCAGTCTACGCACCCCAATCAGCTGAACAAATAACTGGAAAATGAAGAGAAATAATGAGACCTTTACCAAGGAAAAGATGGCGCAACCATTCGGACTATTAATTGACCAACTGATTGAGTGACTGAGTGACCAGCTTATTAACTGACTGATGGACAGAGTTTCTCACAGACTGTCTCACCGACTGATTATTAAAAGATATTTACTGTGACTAACTGACTTTGCAACTAGCTTATTCAGTCACGAATCGACTGTATTTTATAAAAAGACTGACTAATGAGGTTACATATCCTCATTTTGTGAATCAAATTGTACTGGCCTAGATTTTAGAAATGATAAGTTCATTTAGTCTACTTTTGGTTGTCGCATCATGAAAGGTTTTAAAGTAATAAAGCCTGGGGCCTTTGAAGCCCTCCCCGGTCTCAGGAAGCAAAGAATGTCTGTTTGGGTTGCACAAAAAGGAATTTAGCTACTTTTTGTTCATAGAATATGATACCCGGATCATGAACAGAGGTGAGGGAGCGCACCACGCGTAAGCGTAGTGGACAACTCCCCTATTCCATTGTAGTTACGTCGCTGCGCTGTTCGAGGACAGAATAGTAAAGACTACTGATCGGGCATGATTAAACCTCTTCTAAAAAAAAGTACAATTGTAATTTGTTTACCCACAGAGCACTTAGTTCATAAGAACTCGTTGAGACGTGTCCATGCGTTTCAGATCGAATTGGAATTTGTTCTTTTTGGCAAAACCTTCCCATTCGCCTCTGATTTATAATACTAGTTTTATATCATTTCCTGTTTAGCAACGACGAAACCCTCTTCGAGAAATTCGACCTCAATTAATAAGATCATTTACATATCACTTGGTGTCACGACTGCCATTTTGCTGTTGGCCATAGCTATCTTCGCTTCGTGCTACAGAAGAAAGAAGACTACTGAAAGGTCGGTGCAGTTTGTGCAGCTCTGATAAATACTTTGTACCACGTACGTAATTTGTTTTTGTCGTTGAAGGCATACGATAAACACAGAAGCAAAAGTTTACACTCGGGAATGCTCATCGAAGCCTGGTTTTGGACCGAGTAGGGGTGGTTTTCTCTAAAAGCGGATCAAGCAAACGCGGTTGCAATATTCATTTTCCTAGTAAGTTACTCTATGTTATATTTATTGCGGCTTGGCGATGGAATTGCTTTGCGCTTGAGTTTCGTTGAATAAGGCTCTGTAGTCTAAGTTTACTTAGGAGATGAAGGCGTACTCCGTATTACCTACGCATAGGTCATAGGCCTGTATGGCAACAATTAGGCTCCCTCTCAGATCACCTGATGGGAACCATGCACCAACCAGTTAGGGAGAAAGGCGCCAGGGAAAGCAGCAGATGAGATGGAGGATACGGTCACTACGAACTAAAGGGGAACGGCAGTTTCCTTCGAGAACGCAATGAACGGCCAGGATTCGCACAACGAGGGCGCAATTTGGGAACAGGAATCTTCTCAGCAACGGGAAAAATTGAAAAGCAAAATTCAGGCCCAGCCTTTTTTGGGCCTGAATGTTAATTATCTTTATTATTTTTAATTTTAATGCACTGTTGTTGGAAATATTAAATTACAACTCGTGATTACAACTCCGGCTGGTGCACAGTTAACACCAAGAAGGCTACCTTTTATTAAAGATAAATCAAAGAACGTTTTGTTTCTTCAAGGACGGAAAGAAATCCTAAGAATATGCGAATAATAAATGATTGCGTCTAAGACATCAGTATGATTGATTGCTTGTAGATCGAAGGTAGTTTCCCTTGGGGGCTAACCTGTGGACTGTCCTTTTTAAAACATTTCATAATTGCCCCTACCCTGCCGCTCAGCTGGCTCTTTATAATTAATTTTCACGGAAAATGCACCAGTGCCAGATTACCCATATTAACTTAAGATAATGATAACCAGACTAATTACAGCGGTCTTGCCCAAACGAGTATTTATGGTACATATAGCCTCGATCGTGTGTTCATTATCATCTTCCAGAGAAGACACAGAGATTGTTATTATATATGGCTTGACCTTGCCTTTCCCGGCACCTCTTTCGGATGGTTTGTTGTTTCTCTTCCTGCCTGATCCCACTTCATTCTATTTCGAGTCTTTATCCTTCATCAGGAAGAGGCCTCTAGATTTCGAACCCAGAAGTCCTTTCAAAAGTTGGTTGAGTTTGATCGTCCGGGCGAACGTAGTCCTGAATAGGACTGTTGTTGTTGACAGTAGTGAACTTACGCAACAGGACGGGAGAGGGAAGAAGACGGCAAACCTTGTGTGACAAGCGTGACAATAATTTTGTTTGAAATAACTTTTCGCCAAAATTCACTTTCCTTTAAACAGATCTTTTTGTAAAAGACCAGAAAACATTGATGTTAAGTGAAGATCACGACAAAACACGTAAGAAATAGCCTTGTCACGTTTGTCACACACGAGCGTTCTGCCGTCCTCTTCTTCCTGCCGTCCTGTTGCGTAAACTCACTAGTGACTGACGTTTCGACAACCTGTGCGGTAGTCATCCAGTTCAGAGTCAAAGTGAGTTGTTTCATGATATTATACTCTGGTTATTGATTTGATTGGTCAATTACGTCGCGATGTTATTGGTCGTCTGACAGTTAAGCCGTGATGTTATTGGCTACGAAGACTCGTAATCAGTAATTGGTGCGTTTCGATCCGTCTATTGTCACAGTTAAACAGAGGTCTATTGTTAGTAAAATTGACAGTTCTCCAGTCGTTCTCTCGTAGTTAGGCAGGGGTCGCACTAACGCTTTTGGTGTTTACATTGGACATAAAATCTGTCATCGCGTGCCTGCGACAAGTGCGACCCTTTTGTCGCGACCTGCCATAACTATGTCCGAAGGACCTAAAGATCAAAAAAGCCGATGTCCTGCCTCGAAGCAGGTCATATCTTGTCCAATGGCCGTAAAATAACAATTCTTTGTTTTTCTTCGGCCGCAATGTCAGTCAAATCTGAAATACCAGCAAAAATCGAATTTTCGCAATTCTTCGAACACATGTGCACAGCTAGCTACAGCTATCTGTTCAAAATGTTAGTCACCGGTTTTCTCTACAAACGTTTATCTGGTCCTTATGGCGAATTTCAACCCATACCAATTTACAAATTCGCACTATTCACCTGATTATTCTCAGTATGGGGATGGCTTGTTTTCACCCTTTAGCTCGCAGATGTTTTCCCAAGACTCGCAGCCTTCGACCTCGCAGCTCTTTCTCGCGTGAAATATTAAGAGTTGACAGTCCGGTTTCAAATATCATTTATGTCCCACAAGTGCGACCTCCAAGACTCCCGTGGCGTAAATGTCGTGACATATTTGTGGGACAACATATGACGCGACATAAAAATAAAAAGGCCACAGTGCGACCCCTGCCTTAGTTTTGCTTGATCTCGTCAATAAGTCGTTTGTACGGCGCTGGTGACTGTTGGCTACGATTCAGTGGCGTTTGTTCTAAGTCAGTAAACCAGCTTTCTAAAGTAAGACGTCGATAGCAGTCTGTAGAAAACGTTATACATGTCGCAGAGTCCCAGTCAATTTGATGTTTCGTCTGTAAATGGTGCTCAGCAATGTGATTGTTGACGTCACCATTCCTCGTCGCTCGTTTGTGTTCGGTAAGTCGCGTGCTTAGGTTTCTGCCGGTTTGAACAATGTAAGAGGCCAGGCAGTCGCAGCATTTGATCTTGTATACTGCTCCTTGTCTCTCCTCCGGTTTGTCTTTGTCCTTGACATTAGTAAGCAGTCGCCGTAAAGTGGTTACCGGTTTGTGTGCAACAAGTATATACGTGTTGTACACAAACCGATAACTTATTACGAGTCTTCATAGCCAATAACATCACGGCTTAACTGACAGACGACCAATGACATCGCGACGTAATTAACCAATCAAATCAATAACCAGAGTATAATACCATCAACTGACGTGATACAACTCACTTTGACTCTGAAGATGACTACCGCACAGGTTGTCGAAACGTCAGTCACTCTCAATAACAACAGTCCTATTCAAGACTACGTTCACCCGGATGATCAAACTCAACCTACTTTTTGTAATTTAATTGCGCTCAGACTATTAATTCAGCCTTATTTTCCCCTTTTTTCTAGATTACCTTACTCACAACGCGAGATCATTCCTCTTGACAAGTGGGAAATTCTGCCTGAGCAAATAGAATTCGGGGAAGAGCTAGGGAGAGGAGAGTTTGGCGTGGTTTACAAAGCAACATTTAGGAAGAGAGTTGGGTTGGAGGTGTTTAACACTGACATTTCAGAACGGCCCTTGTTATCCACAAAAAAGGCACCTCAGGTGGTTGCTGTCAAAGTCTTACATGGTAAGAATTCGTAATAAAAGACATACAAAGCCATGGAGTCTTAAATTTTGTGACTGCCTTTAGTGCTCTTCACATGACAAGAAAAGCTGAGGGATTTAAGTAAACTAATTATTGCACCACATAAAGGCACTGAACTTTTTAGCACGAAATTGCCCAAGAATTGACACAGTCTGTATTATATTGTATCAAGGGAGAGCTTTATCCTCTCTTGATTGTATAGATTACGATCAACGGTAACGTTGTTTTAATATCCGGAAATGACTGGAAAGGCAGGGGTTATTTTGGCTTCAAAATACATGTAGTGCACGTCGCAAGAATTTAAAAAAATGTATCAAGATAACATTTTTATGTTTGAATTTTCGAGGTCAAGAACACAATTATCTCTAGAGTAGGTTGAAGCTAGTTAGCTCTTAAAACATGCAAAGTCCTATAAGTTACTACACACAAACTAGAAATTGACCAATGGATACAACTGAAGCACAACCCTGACATATGTTTGGTTTTAAATAATGCAAACTCTAATCAATAGATTTTGTCCCCCCCCCCACCTTCTTTGGTAATCCAAGTTACTCGGTTTACACAGCAAGTCTTTTGAGGCAAGGACAATGAGGGTGAAGGGCAATAGAACTATGAAACTGAGCTACGACATCACCATGATGGCTACCAGACCCAGGGGGTGCTTTCTTAGAGCTATACAGGGTGTGAGCGGGACCAAAGGTTATCAGTGGTTTTTGACCCTGTTTTGGTCTGAATTTGGGTAAAGATTTCCACGATTTGGGTTAAAGAAAAAAACAAACTGAAATAGGATAAGGTTTTACTTTCCATGGTACGAAGTCTGTTTTCATTTTATTTTATTCTACTATTCATTTATTTACTTAGTCATCTTTTTCATTCGTCATTTAAGAACAGTGGCAGGTCTGAAATAGGGTAAGGGAAATCACGTGGTCACATCTCACCCATACCAACGCCCAAATTTTCCAGGGGGCGGGTACCTCTCGGGGCTGCTGAGAGAATGCAGTGGTAAACTGAATAGTATAAAACGAAATGTCTGAATATTTCTCGACATTCTGTTACACCGTGGAATAGATCTGTACTTTGTGCCTCAAAGCATGCGTGGGGTGTGATAAAAATTGGACGAAGTATATAACTTCGCAAATGAGAAATCTATCACTTTTTAATGCTGTCACATAAAAAAGACAATGTCGTATATTCAATTGTCTTTAGATGATCCATCTAAGGCACAGAAAGCAGAGTTCACGTTTGAGATTGAGCAGATGAAACTGTTGGGTTCACATAAGAACGTTGTATCCATGGTTGGATGCTGCACGATTCAGGGGAAAATGTCCCTAGTCATAGAATACGTTCCTTGTGGTGACCTGCTGACGTGGTTACGCCGCAGAAGAAAAGCGGTAAGGAGATGAACGAAATTCTACATTTAATTTAAAACTGAATTATTGTGAAACAAATACAGGGAGACAAAATTTCGAATCTGTTGTGCTATTAGGAATTGTTATACGACTTACATACTTGATTGATTAATCTAGATCATCGAAATTCAAGCCTCCCAGAGATCATATGCCGACAAAGAGGCTCTGAGAGATCATGGAGAGACCAGGGATCAAGTAGGCTTGTTATTAAATTGTCTCTAACTTTCCATTATAGCTCTGTTGTAAAACTTTTTACTATTCTCCAGACTGCTTGTTTGATTATATTTTAGTCCGGTTGACCTATCTAACCTACTCATCTGATTATTGCTCCGTGGTTTGCACGTGACGTAATGAAAATTCAAAATATAGAATTATTTAGCCTTTTCTGAGTTTTAATTTACTGAGCTATTAGAGCAGCTGAAGACGTATAAATTTTGCAATGTTTCCGGTCGAAATGGTTCTTCGTTTTGTGATAGAACAAGTTTGAATTTCTTAACTATTTCATGAGGCGACATCAATGGCCGCTGCCCTGAAAGCTTTTACCTTTTAAGGTTAAAAGACTGACTTATTATTTGGAGATTTTGCTATATATAGCGAACATTCCTTGTATTTGAGTAAGTATTAAGTTTAATTTTTACGAGCTCTCTAGAGATGTCTACTTGGT
Source organism: Porites lutea (assembly GCF_958299795.1). Lineage (NCBI taxonomy): Eukaryota > Metazoa > Cnidaria > Anthozoa > Scleractinia > Poritidae > Porites > Porites lutea. Next base: position 7,834,598 of record NC_133210.1, read on the forward strand.
CTACTTGTTTCATAGCAATACTCAGTGACAGATGTTTCTGTTATTTTCCGGCCGCTATATTATTTAGTGTTCCTCAAGCACAGGGACGCCAACATGGTGTCTCCATACAATTGCAAAGCTCTATAAATATGGGTAACACAGTTAATGAGAATATCTGCCACACAAAAATCCTCCCAGACATGAATCTTGGCAAAAATGTTTGCACATTCATCTCCTTTCATCTCTTATGAATTGAATGGTCGAACTCTATTTTTTGACGGCGTGTCTGTGAAAGACTCATTTTCCTGCTTCCCTTCACTCAGGTTAGCAAAGTGGCTAAGGAACAGATTAAGCAAGCGGAGAAAACACAATTGCATGTGAGCATGGAAAAGACTCCATTATTACAGGATACCAGTGAGGACACAGCGTCGACCTCTTGTTATCTGGACAACGAAGTAAGAAACTAATCAGCCAGTTTAGGGCTAAAATATTTTAATTCTAGTTTATTTGTGCTTAATATGTAAGAATTGTCTCCAATAATTTCACTTTTCGGGAACATAGCATCACCACTTTTTGAAGAAAGTCAACTACAAAGACGTTTTAAAAATGAAAGAGAGAGTCGTTTGGGGATCAAGTAGGCTTATCACTAAACAAAAATTTGATCGAGTTATCGTCAAATGCGCCAAGTCTATCCAGATTTAATATATTTTACTTAATAGATTGTAGAATTCTTCTCTTTCAGTTTTGTTGAAGTTAATTAAGCCATAGGTTATATGGGGAGTCTTCATCATTAGTCTTCAATACATCAAAGGTCCAAATGCCCGTTATATAGATACAGCCGAATGCAAATTTGAGGCATGCTTAAACGGAGTACAACATTCCACGACATTTTGCTACCTAACGGTTACCTTAAAAACTGACAATAGTTAAACAATTAACAATTACATCGAGAATAGACAAAAAGACGGATGAAACAAGTACTTAAAAATGCACTTATTTTTTTTTACGTGAAAATGTCTTGAGCTACCTCTCTATGATGCAACTGCAGCTTTGCGTGACAGAGAGAACGGCCAGAAGTAGACTTATATATTATGAAGGTATTTTTCTTATTTTTAATTTCATTTTTCCACGCAGGAAAGCAAACAATCGCATGACATATCAGAACTGACTCTGTTATCAGAAGAAAGCAATGATGAGGTCCGACAAGAGCTGGCGTCGACTTTCCAAGGCCATCTTGTACTAGGAAATACTTGTCTATTTCGACTATTTCATTTCACTTTTCTTGAACGTGGATAAGGAATGCAGACAATAAGGAAATTTGCTGAGAAATAAGTAACAATTTTCCGCGAAAGAAAAAGTCAACACCTTTATTGACCGTGCTCTGAAATAAGCCAACGAGAAAACTCTAGAAATCACATGCTGATCGAGTCATTGATTAGGTCCACAATACCGTCTGACAAAGAATTTTCAACGTATGTTTACAGTACGACTTCTGTAACCAGGGCCACTTAGACAAAGTTGAGCAATCAGATTACAGGAAAATAACCGTACATTCCAAGAAAGTTGGTTGTGGGCCAATCAGCAGGTCGTAAGGAAACAATAAGTTACTAATCGAAGCACTAAATTTAAATACTGATAGCAAACGTTTATCAAGAAAGCAGAATATTTCACCAGACTATGTTTTTCAATCCGAAACTTTTCATATAACACCCGGAGACGTATTTGTTTGACACAGGCTGTTACTTTGTCATCTACCAGCAATTTCTTCGCTACCATTGCCGCTCTTTGCAATAAAATACAATATACCGGACGTTTACATTTTTCGCCTCCCTCAACACTCTAACGGACTGCTCAGTTAGGGTTCAAAACGTCACGTCGTAGGTTATAATTGGTTGAATAGGTTATAATTATAATTACAGTTATAATTGGTTGAATTCGATCCATGTTGTTGATTTCTTGTCGTGGTAATTATGATTGACAACTAACTTTCTCGGAATGTATTGTTATTTTCCTGTCATCCAATCGGTCAAATTCGTCTAGGTAACCCCGGTTATAGTAGTCGCCCTGTGACTACTGATGAGATGAAAGGTTTCACCAGAGCAATCTCTCTCGGTCACTCCTATACCAGAATACAATCAATCGAAGCACCCAAGCGTGCAACATTCGATAAATCTTGGCAGGTCTGCCTCATGAGTCCACAGGTATATTTTGTGATCTTGTTTAAATTAAATATTACTTTTGACCGTGAGTATTTTCCGCAAGGTGGCACAGTCCAATTTAGGTGAGAACACATGGGTACCTACTTTTAGGCACAACAAACATGGCTTCCTTTAGGGGTGTTTCTTTGTGTTGGTTAGCTATTGCTTGGTGCTGTGGGTATTACTCAGTGACTTTCAGTCTTTTGTGTCACGTCATTTGGTGATTGCAGCTATATCCTCAACACCAAGAAACTACCACTTTTAGTTATATTATCCTTGACAAGACAAACGCTTTCGCCGAAAAGAAGTTCGGATTAATTTGCATATCTTTCACCTACAGGAAAGAGAGGAGAGTAAACTTTCGAAGAAGGCACAAGTTACCATGGAACTGGTCTCATTACGCCAGGGTGACGTCACACAGGACATGGCGTCGGCCACTCATAGTTTGTCTGAAGTAAGAAAGAAGTGCCTACGCCTTAGGCGGCCTTTTGTCATGTATTAATAAAGTAGGAAATCATGTTATACCTTTTTTATCTTTTCGTGCTTTGGGTGACGCTAAACGTGACCTTTATGTGAAAAGATATCGCGTTACAAGCGACTGTTAACTGGGGAATGGAATATTGGGGTTTGCGAATTGCGAACGTGAGACAAAGACAAATTTCATCTTTTGCTGCCCACTAAATTCCTGTTCTAAAGTCTTGTTCTTGGGCCAGTTCATCGTTTTAGCACATATACCCCAAGCTAACGAGTGAGAATAATACTTGTGTCAGCACTGACGCACACATAACAACTGAGCGGTATGGAATGCTCGCCTCGGTAGTAAAGGACCTTTGATACACGGCTTTGTCCGTTCATCGGCTCGACGGTTATGCCATGCTGATGAGGCCCAACAAGGGCGAAATAGTTGTTTATGGTGCCACTGCCCAGATGATATTGTTGTGCGCATGCGTAAGGTACTGGCCATGCCGTGGAGCAAGTACGTGTGCTTCAGTGCTGAAATTGGTGTTGTTCAGGAGTGAGAATCGGTGTTGTGGAACCTTTCGTAAAGGTTTAATTTGTATGGGGGTTCGAGCGATTGCAATGTAGGACTCACAAATTGTAATAAAGATACAGTAGCCTGTCCAACCTTGACTCCCTGTTTTAATGACTGCGTTATTTTCAATACAGGGTAACACTTTTTCTACTTGTAAATGTCGTTGCCATTTTCTTTATTGTTAGCAAAGTTTCGCCATTGAGGATGAAGTAAATGAAGATGAACAATCTGCACACCAGGAGCAAGTAAACATTGCAGTTTCTCCGCCACAAAACAACAAAGATGCCGTTCTTGAATTGATTCCATCGACTTCCACGGAAGTAGGTGTAAGACCAAAAAACACCATAATTACTTTTCACTAATAAAGAAAAAATGCCATTAGGGCACCTCATTATGTTAGGTTTGACTTAAGAAGAACACAACCTGATCTGGGTTTCCCTGTGCCACTTAAGTTTTTTTGTCGTTCGTGTACCCATCCTGTGCTGTCTTGAATTACGTCACAACGTCCCACTTTCATTCTCTTGAGGTATTTCAGTTTTGGGATTGTCATTTCAAGAACGATAGCTGGTATAAGGAATCGTCTAGATGGTGTGTCTGTTGTTTGTAAGCCAAACCCCAGTGTGTGCCAGGAGGTTCCAGAGGTTTTCCCGTAAACATAGTGCGCTGAAGGCCACGTAAAATTTTTCAAATTATGGGGGGCTTGGTTAATTAGTCCTTTATATTTTGAGAACAGACCCATAGAGCCAGGGTACCTGTTATCTCGCTCTAAACTTGTCACTTTGAAGCTACTTTTAATAGATAATACCTAGTGTCTGGCTGTAACAAATTATGTCAGTTTTTTTTAAATTTTTCTAATGGTTGGTTACTTATTTACTAATAAGGTAAGTAACTTGAAAGTTGTGCTGTTTCAAGCTAAACCAATATTTGATAGTTTCTTTTTTATCAATTTAACTAGACTGAGCAATTCAAAGTAACCGACAAAGAATTGCTAACCAGCACATCAGCGTCACCAGGAAAAAGTCAAGCTTCCTCGCAGTCCCTTTCAATCGAAAACCTAGACGGGGATCTAAGTGACAAAGAGGAGAACTTTACTACGAAACAACTGTTTTTATTTGCCTGGCAGATAGCTAAAGGAATGGTAACTACTCCTATTTTTTGGATAATGTTGATTTGATTCTGATTCTGAGTATAACTTGGAAAGAAGAATTCAAAAGTCAGCATTCTATAAGCATGAAATAGATGGGGTAAATAAATTGGTTGTTTTTCTAGATATAAGTACAGTTATTTGTTTCATTAAAATGGAAAAATCTTCTTAGTGGATCGGTTGACCCAGTTTCGGCTAAATTCGTTTCTTTACGCATCTGAACGTAAATATTTGCATCAGATCAGTGTCGATATTTACTTTTCAATTGTCTATACGTAATTACGTAGTGTTCGGCGTACCACCGTTATTATGTTTTGACATAATTTTAATTGATTTTTCGTTGCTTATTTGTTGTTAGAATCATCTCGCCGAAAACAATCTTGTTCACAGAGACCTTGCTGCCCGTAATGTCCTTGTTGGCTATGACAACCAGATCAAAGTGTCAGACTTTGGGTTGATGAGACAAATCTATGATGAAGTGAGCAACTCAGCGAAGTCCAAAAAACTTCCTGTGAAGTGGATGGCCCCAGAATCACTTTATCAAGGCGTTTACACCACCAAAAGTGATGTGTGAGTTCACGATTCCCGCTCCCTTGACAAGGGAACTGTTGAAACTTTTCTACTGAATCGCTTCTCAAAATTTTAGTTCCCGTAAAAATTACAGAAGCATATAAGTCCGATTAAGCGCCTAAATTCCCGTTATTTGTTTATAGAAAATGGCATGCTAGGATTTTTAGCCGTCCAATTAGAAGCACGGAAAATTGTTTGCTCAAATATGGAATCATAGTATTGAAGGCATCCGTGTCTAAAATATAGCTGCTAAGAACGGCTGAACAGTTTTCCAATTATATCTCAAACTCAAGAGATACACGTATTTTTGGGCTCGTCCATGACAAATAAAAGGAGACAAGAGATAAATAGGCCAAGGCAATAAACAATCTAAATGCCGTGAATCTGTACATATTTATAACCTCTTTGGTTTTTCTCATAGTTGGTCTTTTGGTGTTGTTCTTTGGGAAATGGCTACCTTAGGTGAGTGGACGGTATAATTTTGCACTTTATACTTCTCATGTTAAATTTGGGGTTAAATGACAGACCAACAAAAAAAATTTCATGGTCCATGACTCTTTTCGACCGTAGAAATGATGTCAAAATGTTGAAAACTCACGCACGACCCGCAGGATAATCGTTTCACTTCAAAGTTTTCAGCCTTCCAAGGGAATCAAGGTGACAGTGCCTGAACCCACCTCCCCCTTTTGCCATGGTGGGATGTGGCTTAACTCTTACGATTGTTATCAAGGCAACTGCCACCAGGAGGGGCGAAAAAATGTTTCTTAAATGTTCCATTTGCGGCAAGTTGGAATTTTTTTGTCTGATCTGGGCTCTGTCTTAATTGATTAAGTGCTGTGAGACATCTCCTAGATGATAATTAAAAAGCATATTTAGCAATTATTGAATTCGGCTTTCGTAGGATATGTAGAATTCTGCAGATCGAGGAGGGTGTAGGAGGGTGTTATCGGCCGAGGTGGATAACACCATCCGAGATCTACAGAATTCTTCGTATCCTACGAAAGCCGAATTCAATAATTGTTTTATTATCCCTTCAAAATAATTCCACCGGTTTAAAAACGAGCTAAAACATGTTAACCTCGGTCGATATACTGTCTAACCTCTCGGTACGGACACCTCTCTATTACGGACAGTTTCCAATGTCCCGACAAAATTCTCATATATTTTATATAAAAAAGAAAACCTCTATAATACGGACTCTCTCTAATACGAACAATGGACACTTAATCTTACGGACTTTATTACTTACGGACACTGCGGAGATCAGGCGAATGCCGAATCCCGATCAGGTAAATCTGCACAGGGTGAATCCCGTCTAGTCTGGCTGATGTGCTATATAGCTATGCAAAGTGATATAAAGCCCAGTCGCTGTATACCAAACAACTATTTGTGAAAGGTGTACAGAGGAACATAATCGACTTTTTGAAGGCTTGAATAACTACAGATAGCATACAGATCATTCCTATTATATTTTGTACTCTAGTTAGTGTTTTCTACACTAGCAAAGCAGCGAAAGACGCTTTCAAAATTGTGCCTTAATTTACGTTACAACTTTTAACATGCAGCATCGCGCTTTAGCTCGTTTATGTTGTATGCTACTGAAAGACAGTGTCATTGTATTGTGAATCAGTAACTTTAAATGCAGTTTAAAGTCGACTGTAAGCATGGTTTTAGCTACTGAACAATTAAAACTGTAAGTGGACTCATAAAAGTGACGTCATCGTTGTGACCTCTTTTATACGGACACCTTTCTATTACGGACACTTCGCTCTGTCCCTTCGGTGTCCGTATTAGAGAGGTTCGACGGTGACAATATGCGTGTTGCGCACAAACCGATAACCACTTTACGGTGACTGCTTACTAACTATCCATAATGCATCTTTATCGGGAAGGTCTGCTCAGTTCTACAAATATACTCCAACTCTGTCGAGTTGTCTTCTTGCTGTTCTTACGATGTTTTTAGACAATATTTCGCCATGAAATAAGTAAAATGCATGTTCCGCGACAGTTCTGCCATTTTGTTCTATTAAACAACTCAAGCTCGTCCCAAAGTTTTCTCAGTAAACGGTTCAATAGTGCAATTTTGCTGCACTTTTGACGTCATTTTGACGTCATTGATTCACTATGGCAAAGTTCTTACCAAATTTGGTCAACAGTAGCTGTTTATAATGAATTATTCGTGTGGTTTTAACCAATCAGAAACAGGGAAATGTTTTGAATGAATAATAAGTGACAATACATTAACTTTGCAAACATTTGTTCACTGGAAACGAGAAGCGCCTTATCATTAATCACCCTGCCTTCTTTCATGACACATTTAACTACATTGGCTATCCGACCTCCATTCAATCACCGATTTCTGCAAAATGGCCTTATTGAGTATATATGAGGAGAAGTGACAATCGACTGCGGCATCTTAAATAGAAATCTATCTAATGAAAAATTGCATGTATTCATGTATTCATGCATGTATTTGTTTTCTTTCTTGCAATCGTCAGGAGGCGTACCATACCCCACGCTGACCAACTCAGAGCTGTATCGACTGCTCGGTACTGGTTATCGCATGGAAAGGCCTGACATGTGCTCCGATGACGTGTACGTTTCTTGATCAGGGTCGTCTTAGAATTAACAATTATATTCAACTTAAGTTTTCCGTGCCTCTGTTCAGTTACAACTCACAGCAAACGTTGCAACATACGAATTCGTCAAATATGTTAACCCACTCTATGATCATATCAAATACTGACCAGACGGACGGCAAGGGTAAACATTTGTTGGGATCCTCACTTTTTTAACAAGGAAACAACTAGACCACATTTTCAAAACCATTTGCCATTTCAGATAAAGCAGATAACACATTGTAAGTTTTGCTCTCAACCCTCCAAGCTTTATGGCCAATAAAGGCACCATTAACAGTGATTAAGTTATTATAATCTCTTTCCTGGGGCCGGGAGGAGTACTCCCTATAATGGCCTGTACGGGTAGGCTCCGCCCGAAAGGGGTACCTTTCTCAGTCTTCTGGTAAAGGAATTTCGCTAGTCGAAGTATATGAAAGGAAAATCTGTCATTTCGGTCTGTAAAATGACTTAAGAGGGCTACAGAAGAATTTTTGGCTGTGAAAAAGTCGAGAAAATTTTCTACTTTCGTGATTTAACTCATATTTTAAAGGAAGTGCTTTTACAGCTGTTAAAAGCGATTAAAAGTTCTCTGAACTAGATATGTGAAAGGGGTACAGTACCACTTATCAGTAGAATGTATAGCAAAGGGGTACCTTCTCTCTCAAAAAATAATGATATACAAAATGGTAAGAGGTTGGATCTCGGGGCGGAGCCTTCCCGGGTCTCTTTACAAAATAATGGGTGGATGAAGGAATTGGGAATCACAAGATAACCCAAAAGTTCCAGGAGCCCATTTTATTGGGCTTTACATGGAAGCTTCACCCAAAAGGAGTGCCTTTCTAGGTCACATATGTGGAAAGGTAGGAATTTCACGAGTATAAAATGTGTGAAATGGTAGGAAATTTTGTAACTTCGGTAATGTACATTAAAATATATTTTAAACAGATGCACCTTCTATTGTATACTTGATGTTTCCCTTAAGGGCTTAAGAAAATGAAGTAGTCGTACCATTTTTAAGGCACCTTTTCTGTCAAAAATGCTGTATACTAGGGGTTGGACCTCAGGGTGGAGCCTCCCTGTAAACTCATGAAGCTAAGAAGCCTATATATTCTACTAAAAAAATTTCTTTCATTCCAATAGACCCCTTTCGCTTGTATGTTTTGTTTCCCAATACAGGTCATGTGATAATACTCCAAGGAACTGTTTCTTTCAAATTTCGTGTTATTCAAGTGCATATGTATGCATATTAGACAAAGGGTAAAATTCCCCTGGGACCTCCATTGGGAAAACAAAACATACAAGCTATAAAGTGGCTTATATATTGACACGGTCTAATAATTGACTGAAGCTCTAGTTAATTAGCATTGAATGGATCTTTTTTTTCGCCATTCACAACAGATATGAGCTGATTTCTGACTGTTGGAAAGAAGACCCTTACATTCGTCCCAGTTTCTACCGTTTGATCGAAAAACTGGAGGCGATAATGGAAAGGGATGCACCATATTTGAATGTAAACAAACACAATGAAGATCGTCCGTATTACAACGTGCCACCTGAAGCTAGTGCTGATTAGGTAGACAGAGCATCCCCAATAATTGGACAGTTTAAGACGGAACGATAATAAAAAGATAAATGCATAGTTATTGACTTAGAAATGAAACTAAGCTAAGAAAATACTGAAAGAATTAAAACTAACAAAAAAAAGAGCTTTAAGCATTAAAAAAAAAAAAATGGTAACAGTAAGGCCCTTCAGATGTTATCAGGAGCCCATCACCCAGGGATGTAAATCTCTGTTATAGCGTGTTTAGATTTTAACTAGGCTATTTATAGATTAATCTTTCAGGCCAAAGAAAAGCGGGACTGAGTAGGACTTGCAGCAATCAGCAGATGAGATCAAAGAAGTATAAAGCGATTAAGGTTTTAACTGAATGACATAACCTTAACAGTTAGCCACTATATGAGAAGATCAATCGCCATTTTGGATTGCACCGAACTTTATTTTAAGGCACAGCGAATTTTTCGTAAAAGGTTGACGTAATGTGTTACCCAGCTCTTTCACCGACAATAACGGTTGTTCATGCAATGCCGAAGGGTGTGACATCTGGTTGCTAAAATGCTCGTCATTCAGAACGTTAAAAACTTTTGGGCTGAAATAATAGTTTTATCAAGCACCCACAGATTTGTCATATAATAACCATTTAGTTTCTCTACGGGCTCAGATTTGCAATAAAAGCAAACTTTTTTTAGTGTTTTTAGAAAAACAGTTATCGGGTTAAGTACCCTTCTTAAAATACTAACCAGCGTTAGTTCTAGCCTCTGGATGAAATAGTTCATGACAAAAAAAAAAGTACCTTAAAAAAGAGAGAGAAAGAGAGAGCCTTAAAAAAGGAGAAAAAACTTTAGCGAAAGGGCCTTAAAACATCCAGCTTGGTAATATAGGATACAAAAAAAAAAGGCTGTGATCCTAGCCCCACAATTTGTAAGGTGAACACTCGCTTATAATTAGATGCCCCCGGGTTTCAGGGCAAGATGGGACAAAAGCGTTTCTTCAGTGGGCCTCCTGTGGCTTTAAACTCTCAATAGAGTATAGGGTGACTTAAAGTCAGTATATACATTAAAAAACCTTGCAATGCCGGGTTGGAATGAAGAATTACCCGTCTTCTTACCCCATGCTCCGGTGGAGTTTCAAAGGATTTCTGACTACAAGTTACTCTGTATTTATTACTTTCAGAAGAGTAAATTATAAACAAAGGGGTTTAAATAAGAATCTAGGGATTACATCTTTAACTATTGTTTTAATGCTTTGCCAAATCCTTATGACATATATATAGACTGGCTGAAATACCTGTAACGCTATCAGTATGATTAAAATAACATTGTTCCGCACATGACCTGGTTTATACTTCGGCGTTTCTCATTTCAAATTAGTAATCATGTACATGGTTTGACCAATGAATGACTGCATGACCTGATAAGTCATTAACGTCGCGGTACTCCTTTGTTTGTCCGTCAGTTAAGCCATGGTACCCTAG
>NC_133210.1:7850171-7872671 GCF_958299795.1 Porites lutea
GATTCGCCTCAGCTGAAGTGGATGTAGAGAGACAAAAACAAGTTGTGATGGCTCCCATCAACAGGAATGTTCAACTGTAATAACAATTGTTGCGAAGCTCATAAGAAAAATCCAGAACACGCCCAGACCTTTCATTTGATGCTTTACAGTATAGCTGGGTAACAAGTGGCAAGATGATTTCTACTTTTATATCCATATAATTATTAGCATCGTTTGAAACTAATGAATAATACTAATAATAAAAAGTTTAACTGGTGTTATCATGAATTGCTTTTTACATTATCTTTTTGTCACACAATGTCGCTGAAAGTTCATCTCAGTACCAAGGCAGTAACTGTGAATTCCTGAAAGAAAACTGAAGCAAGTCTTTTTGCCTGATATCGGTGGACACTCCATCGCCTGCTGCATAACCCTGTGTTAAAGAAAAAATAAAACCTCACATCATAATTGTCAAAACGCTAGAAAGCTATGGCTACTGTCATTGAAAGCACCATTTGTGTGCAATTAGACATTCAAGTGATACAAAATTTGCTGCTTAATATGTGTTGACTGGAAAAGGTGCAGAAACTCAAAGATCTGACAAAAAGCAGTCACTCGCATTCTGCACCATAAGCAATAAAATCACACATCATAATTGCTGAATCTCTAGAAACTATGGCCACTGTCATTGAAAGCACCATGTTATTCAAGTAACACAAAATCTGCTGCTTAATATGTGTTGACTGGAAAGGGTGCAGAAACTCAAAGATCTGACAAAAAGCCGTCACTCGCATTCTGCACCATAAGCAATAAAATCACATCATAATTGTTAAATCTTTAGAAGGCTATGGCCACTGTCATTGAAAGCACCATGTTATTCAAGTAACACAAAACCTGCTGCTTAATATGAGTTCACTGGAAAGGGTGCAGAAACTCAAAGATCTGACAAAAAGCCATCACTCGCATTCTGCACCATAAGCAATAAAATCACACATCATAATTGTTGAATCTCTAGAAAGCTATGGCCACTGTCATTGAAAGCACCATGTTATTCAAGTAACACAAAATCTGCTGTTTAATATAAGTTGACTGGAAAGGGTGCAGAAACTCAAAGATCTGACTAAAAGCCGTCACTCGCATTCTGCACCATAAGCAATAAAATCTCACATCACAGTCATTGAAAGCACCATGTCATTCAAGGAACACAAAATCTGTTGCTTAATATGTGTTGACTGGAAAGGGTGCAGAAACTCAAAGATCTGACTAAAAGCTGTCACTCGCATTCTGCACCATAAGCAATAAAATCTCACTTGATCAGCACCTTGTCCTGCCTGGTGGCCTCTGGCAACCTGCCTTTGTTTTGGTGACGGTGAAATAATTACTGTTTTTCGAGTATAGGTTCTCCAAGAAGATACCCCTTATATGAGAAAGTGATGAGTAAGTACAGGAGAAACGCAATTCGCTTTTCTAGGTAAATGTTGTGTAAACTTGAGCGTTTTCTGCTTACCAGATGCATATGAATAACCTTATTGATGGTAGACCTTATACTGAGCGAAAATCGATGTCAGCTTAAATGAGCTTTAATAAATCGCTCTGTAGGTTTTTTTTTCTGGAAGTGTTGAACATGCATCGCTATTTATACATTAACGATAAATAGAACTACGTAAAACTTACCTTTTGATTCCAAAATTACAAGCCCACACGCTTTCAACGACGCTTAACGCTGCGATTTTCCCGCAGATCTCCCCCGCCAGTGACGCCAGTTTGAGCCTTTGTGTTACTGGTCAGCGACAAAAGATCAGAGCGAGGCGCTGGCGCAACAGGGGACCAAATATAACAAGACGCTAAGGAGCGTACACTTCGGCGTCGTGGTTGTGGAACTAATGAATTGTAAATGCGGAGGAATGGTAAGAAATCAAATAAAGTAAGAGTAAGGTGTTAATTTGTGAAATTATGGGATTTGTCAGGATATTCTGAAAAGAGCAGCATCCAAGAGGCCTACTTGCCAAAAACTAGGATTTCGGGACAAATTGTCTCCGAGATATTAGCCCAGTTAAAAAAGGATTAGCACAAGGAAGTTTGACACCAAAGGAACATAGCCTTTACAGAGCTTTAAAACACAGCATCCGCCAACACAAACTTAACTTGAACTTTGAGTAAAACTAAACAGCCTCTACCAATAATAACAAACTCTCACTTGAACTTCAGATATCTTACGGCTTCCGCGAACTTTTAAACACAGAACCTGAAAATCGACCTTCGTCACACTTGACTAAACACAGCAGTCCAGCTCGTGGGAAAAAACTTAGTTCGTCAAAAGAACTGGCTTGAAACTTGTATACCGTTGATATAAGGTTCTAGAAAATACTAAACAGGCGAATAGTAGTAGCTTTTCGACAAATTTTATGATTTCAGTCACTGATGCAAATCTGCTGACTCATGCTCAAATGTAAACATGCCCTAATTAATTATTCATGAATAATCCAAAAACGTAGAGGACGTTTGAGAAAGTCACGTAACGCATGAAAGCAATTCTACTACGTAACACTTAACAAAGACAAAATGTCTTTGCGCAGCATTTTGTAACTTTAAATTCATCATAAAACAGTTCGAAAGGAGGGCTCACTCGTGAAATGTTTTTCAACACTCGAAGAGAAATTTCGTGTCCCTGCGCGGCCACGAAATATCCTCTATCTATTCCTCGAGTAATTAAAGACTAAACTGGAAGTGATCTCAAGATATCACGAAGTAGTCCGGTCTCATTTCGTGACATAGTTGAAACAAGCCGAAAAGTCACGAACTTGCACGCCCAATCTTGTCCCGAAATTAGTGCACTATTTCATAACTATTTTTCATATCCCAAACTACCCTAGGTCGCAGTAGCGCAATCGGCTAATCCCTCAACTTAGAGTCTCCTCTGATCTGACGGGTCACACAGGTGAGTCGGTTCAAACCCCGAGGAAGCCAAACTAATAATTCTTTCTTCCTCGAAAAAGTTAAAGAATAAATCAAAGAAATCGAAGTGATCTCGAGATATCTCGAACTAACCCGGCTCCCACTTCGTCAAATAGCCGAATAGCACCGAAAACCTACAGACTTTGCTTGCCCAATCTTGTCAAAAAATTGCAACTTTGATACATTCCTGAGCATCGCGAATCCTTTACTTCGCGCTCCGCCGAAGTAAAAATATTCGAAAATAGCGGGCAAATCCTCTAAACTCCTTCGTCTTCAACTGTCGGGAGTTCGTTTGTCGGTTTCAAAAGGCTAGATCTTTAGCGCTTACGGCTTGCATCAATACTTTTTTTTCTCGGAATTTATAATTGTTATTGTACAGCTGACTGTACAGCGAGAAAGCTTGTAGTTCTTCGGAATTTTTTATTGTTATTGTTCAGCTAGAAATCGGTTCGCTATGGAAGGTCGATCGGCTGAAGATTGTGTTGTGCTACTAGAGGAATTAATCCAAAGTAACCGAAAACTCGCCGCAGAAAATGAGAAGCTGCGGTGAGAACACGAGGCAGCTAGAAGAAATCAAACACAAGTCCTGCAAAGGTTAAATGAGCGAGAAGCTCCTGGCGAAAGACATCGCTCCAGACGCAGGGCTGCCGCTCATACAATTGCCATTCCTGTGGCATGCAGGGTAAGTATCAAAAGAAACGTGTATTCGAATGACGCAAAGACGATTTGCTATAAAAAAAAAATTACATGAAAATTATACATTACAAAACTGAAATGACTGAAGTAGGTGGACATGCAGAATGAGGCGTAAAATTGGTTTGAATGGTTTTGGGCGCGCAAATCCTGCATAAATTACTATCGTTCGGTCAGATACACGACACTCATGACACTTTAGGCTGAAAAGGTAACTTTTATTTCATTTTATTTTAATTTATTTCTTTGTTTGAGAAAAAAAACCTGCACGGTTTTAATAGACAAGGAAGAAATTTATGTAACAAGATTAAGGAAGATTTCATTTGTATTGTCTACCTCGGCCGCCACAAAAAATGTATGCAAGTAATAAAGTACTGTACCATTACATGGGCATATGAGGTGGTGACAATAACTGACAATAAGCGTGGAACGTCATTTTTTTTTTTTGCATTGCAGGGAGCTAATTTTTTCAAGCCACCTGTTTTTAGAGTGAGACATAAATGACATCAAAACGAAACCAAAGCAGACATCTGAATTTTTAATGATAAATTCTGGCTCCTGTCCCCGAGAGTCATAACCTGGGATGTCTTTTGACCAGCATATTATTGTCAAACTGAGAAAGGGATGTGATTTCTTTCATTTATAGAGAACAATAAGGCAAATATACAAGGTCCTTTCTAAAAAGGAAGACTTTCACGGCTTCTACCTTGATGAAGAGTAAGTATAATAAACATATATCAAATTTTAATTTAACTACCAAACAGGTCTTAGCTTCACATAAAAAACAATGTAAGTTATAATTTGAAGAGAAAGTAAATTATTGCACATACATCAATGCTAGGCCACACCTGGAGGGAATCTAGGCAGATTTGGAACAGGTCAACACGTAATGTAAAATACAAACCAACTGAAATAGTAATGACAGGAGGATTTATTAGTACCTCAGGATGTTTCTTTGGAAGCCACTACAGAACTTGGAAGGGTCAACAGTGAACACCTCCATCTCATGAATGACAATAGTACCCATTGTGTTATGCCTTCCAACCCAATTTAGCTCTAGTTTTTCACCTGCCTTTTTTGTAGATTAACCATTTAACCCCAAAAATCAACTTGCATATTCTTTACACTGTTCTCTGTTCATTGGTGATCATTTTAGTTTATTCTGTTTGATTTGTCTGTGATACGGTAAGGAGAAATTTGATGCTGGTCGCTGCTAGGGGTTAAATGGTTAAAAGGAATTTCCTTCAGAAGTTCAAAATGCCAGTGTCATTGAACATTGATGCCAATAATATGTACCTGATACCTGCCAAAGAGACAATATGTATCAAAGATCAAGAAAGCGACTTTGCTTTGGTGATATATCTTTTTAAAGTAAGCTCTGACAACAATGCTACTATCTTCCAAAGAGTAATGGCCCAAGTATTAGACCAACATGGAGGAGAAGAAAGGTGTCCATAGACAAGGGCCGTGATGGAAGGTACACTGTCATTCACATAAGGCAATTCGCAGTCCAACCTTCACAATTGCTGTGGTCACCCTTTGGGAAGGGGCATAATGACAGCTTAGTTTGACCCATTTAATACAGGTTCAAGACGCTTTAAGGAACATTAACAAAAACACTGGAAAGATAAAGATACAGTAGTGAGTGAGAGTAGCGAGGGATTAATCCTTAACTACCTCAAGGAATTTTTTTATTCCTCCAGATGAAGAGAGAAAAAAACGACAACAACAAAACAGTTCATTACAAGGAATGCACAATTTCATTTAGTGCAGCGGTATGCTAATTGTTTAAGAAGTGACCATTAAAACAGCCTGAAAGTGGGACTGCTTAATGTAAATTTACCTGTATTCTTATGTATAATAGTCGCACATCATTAAAGTCGGACAAATTTAGGCAAGCTCCTGTTTATTTTAATTTTGGAACAGATCACGTGATATAATATAAATATAACATCAATTAAGATTTTAACCATCAAGTGGTAGCTTTATATCATTATTTTGTAACACATTGACAGGTTGGCTGCAGTGTTTATAAGTGATTAATTACCTTTGTCCTTTACCAAACAAGAAAATCTAAATTGTTTTATTTGCTGGGCACCCTGAATTTTATAAGTTAGAGTAATTGGTTCCCCTACAATACATCATTTCCTAGAATACAGTCCCCTGTACTGATGTAAGCCTGTGCTAATGCTAGACACCTTACTTTACCATTACAACAGCTGCTCTACAAAGATATTCTCAGTCATTAAATGAGACTAGAAGACTGAAAACTTCTGAAAAATATGAAGATCATAAAAGGAGGACACGTATGTTGCATGATTTCTCAGAGTAACCTGATGTAAACCTTGGATGCTTAGTTGGTTTAGGTGGCTTGTTATCTGTGAAAAGGCAGTAAATAACATATCTACTGACCATATCTTTTCATTCAAAAAACAACAATTAATTTGTTTTAAAGCTTACCTAAGGATACACAAAAGAAGTATTTAAACTATCTTTAATTTATTTACTAAAGACATGAAATACACTTTTCATAGACTTTAAGGTGAAAATTAAAGGTTAACTTATGAACCATATATCAGTGGCCGGTGTAATATGGCTGAAGCGCGCAGCGCAGCAAACAAGCCTTGCTGCAATGTTTAAAACACGCTGAACCTTGTTAAGCTGCGAGGCAGATAGACTATACAAAAGGCTATTGCAGTAGTCAACACGAGAAGTAACGAATACATGCACTAAGAAGGTCTTAGTTTCCTCGGGGCTTAAGAACTTGCGAATACGACTGATGTTAGGTAGATGAAAGAAAGCTGAGCTACAGAGCTTGCTAATATGAGTAGATATACTAAGTTGAGAATCAAACCAGGAACCTAGATTCTTGACAACCGGCTTTGTGTACACAACAGACTCACCAACAGTAATACCATTAATGTCAACCTTAGCTAGTCTCATCATCATTTATCATAAGTCGGTCTCTAATCATCCACTTTCTTAAATCCATAATGCAATCACACAAAGCTTTTACCGCACTAACGTCATCACCCTGCACGTTTGGACTGAACGCCAAGTACAATTGCATGTCATCGGCGTAAGAGTGCACTCTTGGCAAGCGTCCACCCACTATATCTAATAGTTCGCTGGTATATACTGTGAACTTAAAACCTAACTGTGAACATAAGCAGGCCAAGGCATGACCCTTGCGGCACCCCTTGCGCAAGTGGAAAGGTATCTGACAGCCCTCCATTAACTGCAACACACTGTGCACGGTGGAAGAGGTTCGATGTAAACCAGTTGAGTCCCTTCTCAGTCACACCAAGTCTTGACCTTAACCGGTCCAGCAAGATATGTCATGGCGAACAGTATCGAAAGCTGCGCTGAGATCTAAAAGAACCAGCAAGGTCACCTTCTGCGCGTCAATATTCAATAAGATACCGTTCTTCACTATTAAAAGCGCTGATTCAGTACTATGATGCTTCTTGTAGGCCAACTGTAGCTCCAGGTGCAGACCGTTGATCAATCAGTTGATCAGCACCTGCTCTTTCAGATAACTTGGACACATACGGGAGATTGCTTTCTGGGCGAAAGTTTTTGTATGCGATATCTAGACCACACTCCTTCAACGTGGGTAATACGAGGGTCTGCCTCCATTCCTCTGCGAACAGACCAGATTCAAACGACATGTTGATCATACAGGTGATTACTGGTAACAGCACATCAAGAACCAGTAGAACCACAGATGTAGGTGCAGGATCTAAAGGACAAGATTTCATGGCTGCCTCTCCAATTATCAAAGAAACTTGGTCTTGTGTCAATGTCTTAAAGTTTGGGAACTCTGCACGTTCGCGCGGATCAGGATCAACACAGTTTTCGCACGTGCCCATGTTATCTGCGGACGCATCGCCATCGCCGTCAAGAGGCTCAGATGACTGAAGGGCGTCCAGTGAGTCATTGATACGTTCAATCTCCTGTACAAAATAGTTACCAAAATTATTAGCCAGATTAAACTGCGATGGTCGGGTGTTGTATAAACTTTCATTGTATGCAAATGGCTCTTGTGATGAGCATGCCGTTTATTTTTGGCGATGATTGAAATGACGTGCCATGTAAATCACTTTTTTTGATCTCTGGCAATGATGTAATTTCTCTGGAATCGAGGCCCTTGAATTTTCGTCTATTTATACACGCGTATAGCCTATGACCGCGGACGTATTTCCGGACGTCGCTACCACGCGTACAAAATAAATTCGGAAACAAATGAAAAGTGTCAAAGTATCGACGTCGATAAAGTAGGAAGTAAAAAACCTTCAGCGAGTAAATGCTGTTTCGTGTAGAATTAACCACCTCCTCATTTCTCGATCTAATCTCTAAGCAAGTGAGACTGAATGCCGCTGTAAGATCGTTCTTGTTTGATATAATAACAATTGTTTTATCTCAATGCGAGGCTTTGTTTGGGTTATTTTCTTTAAAAAAGCAACAAAAGCTTTTTGTTATCCAGATCTCCTAACTGTGGATGGATGGTTTCATTTTTTCAGCTCTAAAGGACTCGGAAAATCAGAGGTTACCTCGACACTGCTCACTGAAAATCGTATTTGTTTGTATAATCTATGTATGTATGGTCATGCTCCTTTGATGATGGGTATTTAAAATACTATTCAAGCTATTACAAGATCAGACGAAGATTATATGTTAACGAACGTTTTGTTTAGCCAACGTTATCTGGTAAAATATAAAAAAGGGCCTGACAAAATATGGAGACTTTCCATGCTTGGAGTAATGCTTAAAATATGACATGAAACTGAATATAAATCAAAGAAACATTTAAGCATCTTGTAAAAAGATCGTTATATCTAGGTCAGAACATCATCATTTGTGTTCTACGATGGTTACTAGGATTTCAAAGAAAAAAATCACCCTTTTTTTGCTAAATCATGTGTTTGTTCGCTGATCAGAGGCCCGTTTTAGATCAATTTTAGAGTAAGAGTCGGTGTATTTATAAACAACGAAACTGATTTGGCTTTGACAATTCATCTTCACTTACCAAATACAGAATAAGGGCTTCTTGTCAACAATTTGGTTTGTTTATGGCCTGAATTATGCTCAAAATTCCATTTTCCACTTTCGCAGACAATGACACTTGAATTACTCGCCCGATAGTCCCTGGATTGTACTCTAATTAGTTCTGATACCATTACTTATTAATATCGCTATTATTATAATTAATGAAACGCTTCAGCTAACGTATTTACAATTGCAAAGTAATAATGACAGTCAAGACCATTTCTCAGGCAACTAAAGTCTCTACGTTCATAGATGGAAAGTAAAACTACTCTCATTTTGTTTTAAAATTAGCTAAAACGCGCTACGTAAAGAAGACTGTGAGCACCTGAAGCTCTGCATATGAACAGATCTCAACCTCGTGTCCAGGTATTAGGAAATATCTGGCGATGGGACTAGACGGATCTCAAACCCGCCCAAATCTGCGTGCAAAGTCAACTGACAACAGACACGTATATTAAATTATAATTAGAATTTACAGTATATTACTAGAGTTTTATGTATATGATACAGTCTCCCCAATTAGTAAGGCACTGTGCCTCATGTCTGAGCTATAAGACATGAGACTTTAATAAAGTTCATTATTATTATCATTATTATTATTATTATTATTATTATTATTATTATTACGTTTACTTGTGTTTTTTGGTCTAACATTCAAGGTACAGAAGCTATTCCGTAACACTTGAGTTTTCCAAGGGTATGATAACCTTCCTCAGAAGCAGATCCTGTATCTCCAAATCTTAACTGTGAAACTGGGAGGTCACGCTTTTCAGTCAGAAGACCGCTGTCCTCTCGCCAGACGTAATCATTTTCATCACAGTCACGCTGGGAAAAAAAGTGCTAAAAATCGGCCACAAAATGTGTCCAAAGTTTGTTTAAAAATATGCGTGGAATGTCACAAATATCTCTTAAACTATAGAAGATAATGAGTTGAGACTTTCACTTTCTATTTGTCTTAAGTTTTTCTTTCAAATTCTACATTTTTTGGGTTAGTACTGCGCATGACCAAAAAGTCCATTTTGTGACGTCATCAGTTGTGACGTCACAAAAATGAAATTTGAGATTCCAAATCGGACAAGTTCTTTAATTTTATGTGCACTATATTTGTGCAAAGTATCACACTTTCAGGTTTAATTCTCTTGGAGGAGAAGTCTTTGGGAATTTTGATTTTTTAATTGGCCACTAGAGGGTCACGTGACTCTCTACCAACAAAACGCCTATTCCAAAATTTTCCTGGAGTGAAGTATTGTTGCCTGTATTAATTTCAGTGTCATGCCCTTAAAGGAAAGAAAGTTATAGCCCCAAGAACTCCAAAAATGTTTTGTGCCTATCACGCCCCCACTCAATCTTTTGGCCGATTTTTACCACTTTTTTTCCCAGCGTGGTTGCATCCACGGCTGCTGTCTGCACATGAATTGGGCTTGGTCACCCCGCATGCGCACTTGTAGGAGTCCGCTGGGCTGGCTCCACCCCAGTAGGTCATTTTCTTGGAGTCGCGCGATACCCACCAGCTTTCTGGATTACCCATATACAGGAGAGCTGCGTGGTAGCATTCATACTTGATAAATTGCTCACAATGTGCAGAGACATTCAGAAGGCCAAACAATTGTGGATTGCTAGTTAGCCCTGTCCCTTTGTAATGGACATCACGTACGTAGCTTCCTTTTTCTTCATAGCCCTTAACCAGAGTTCTGCCTTCACTGTCGTGACCGACAACTGTTACGCCAACTTCATTCTTGTCTGTCATGTCGCAGTGAACAGCAAAAGACTTGTATCCCCCAACTCCATCGGGATCGATAACATAATTGCCACTTGGGGCTTTTGCGTTGTTGTATTTTATTTCACTGCATGTTTTAGGTAATTCGGCTAAATGAAAGAAAGAGAGATAGGAAAATAATTATTTAAAACAAGCTAGACATTACATTATGCGTAAAAAATAATATAAAAAGTTAGCACATAGCAGACATAAAATGCAGTTGCCGAAGACTTATTCTCAAGCAATCTAAGTTTTGCCATATAGCCCTATAATGCCAGTCTTATCTCAGCTTCACTGGCTGCCCATTAAGTACCGCATGGAGTTAAAAATTTTTCTTATTAACTTAAAAGCTAGTCACGGCATGGCCCCTAATTATATCTGCAAATTGATCAGCCGGACAACATCAACCAGATATTCTCTTAGATACAGCGAACTTGAAAAATTATGCTTGAGGTTCCTATACTAGGGGCAGCCCCGAAGCTCTGGAACATTCTACTCAGTAAAATATCCAGCGTTGACTCTCTTTCAGATTTTAAATGCCGATGTTAAAACATATCTTTTTAAACAAGTTTTTAATTTGTAGTAGAGTATTTACTTTGTTTATTTTATTATTTATTTATTTTATTACCATTATTATTTTTTAAATCTTTTACCTGCTTGTAATTTTTTATACATTTTTAGTCTTTTAAACATTATTATTATTATTATTATTATTATATTACATTTATTATTATTTAATCTTTTTACTCCGTTTCTACATTTCATTCATTTCTTTTTTCTGTTTGGCTTACTGTAAAGCGCATCAAGGAAAATTGCCGCGCTATAAGTTTCAATTAATTGTAGTTCAAAAATAAACTGTAATCACATGCGCTCGCTAGAGAATTGTTTTTCAGATTTTCGAAGAGACTTGTCTTCTTTAGTTTATATCGGGTATATACTTCAGTCACCGGCTCAAGACGCTTGCTTAAATATTGACAAGAAATCTTTACTCGTGGTTCACGGAAACTATCTCCTTAGTAATTTCATAAGAGGTTCTGAGAGCTCTTAAAGACGTTTTTGTGCTCAAAATATGAGGACACAATGCATGCGTATTTATTTTTCCTTGCGAGGCGAGGCCAGCGTGATTTTCTCTTGGCTATAACGGTGAATAGGCTGATCGGCTGTCCTCAGTCAGCTGGAAAGATACTCCGCATGTCGATTTTACAGATGGTATAATACTTACTTCCTATCGTTACATCGAAGAAGATAATTTTCACTGTAAACTTGCCTCTCTTCGGTTTCGTTGCAAATTCTATTGACCGCATTTTGCTGAAGCGTCGGCAGTTGGTGTTCCCTCACTTCATCGGCTTCGTTTGCAGTGTAATTGTAGTATTTTGTTGCTGCCTCTTTACATATTCGTGGTCGCTGTATAGCCTCTGTCTCTAGTTGACAGTGTTAGCCGTCGCTGTGCCGTTACTCGCGCTGAATTTAAAGTCCACTTTCTCGCTCTTGCGGAGTTTTGTTCGTAAATCTTTCCCAGCGAGAACTTCCAGCCACTTGCTGAATCCATCGTTGCTGAGTTTGCTGTTCTCTTTTATTTGCCTGAGATATTGGATGGTGTTTCACCACCTGTAAACGTTTTTCATTCAGAGATGAACAAACCCGTCTTCATGAATAAAACCCGGAGCTTTGTCATCTATGGCAATCGGTTGCCTGGAAACCCATAATGCCCTTTGACGTTACTACTCTGGATGACATCAGGGCGGTCACCAACCAAACTCGATAGATTTATAGCCATGAGAAAATCACGCTGGCCCTGCGATGCTCGTGGGATACACGCGCGCTTCGCGCGTGACGAGATTATAAACCCCGCGGCTTGGCGCTTCGCGCCTTGCCTCGAGAGGAATAAACGCCCAAAATTGTATTAGACGCCCCTGTCTAGTAAACGCCCCCTGTCTAATATAATAGACGCCCCCTATAAGAATTACTCCAAAATACTAGGAATTAGCAAAAAGGAGAAAAATCATCCAATTCATTCAGTTTCTTGCTCGATTAACAATGCTTTGCGTACTTCATCTTGTTCAATATCAAGTTCAAAGTAAGGATAGACGTATAACGATTGCAACACAATAACCCTGAGCGAAGATTCTGAATTGAAAGATTGCTATGGGTCTCTAGACGGCCTAGACGTATTAATTGATGGAGCGGATATTCCGCTATTCTAAAACTCTCTTGATATTTTTGCCGAAAGTATATGATTTTTTCGAACTTATTATCGCAGTTTTGAGAATAAACGCCTCTCTCTTTTAAACGCCTCCTATATTTTAAACGCCCCTTTTTGGACCCGTAAAATTAAATAAACTCCCCGTGCGTTTATCAGGTCAACTACGGTTTCACCTAAAGGTGTTTCGTCTCGCCGATAAATGATTAGAAAGTTTGGTCTATTGCTTGAATTACCGTGCGTTCTCGTAGAATAATTGTTAAAATTAATAGTAAACAAATTCAATGCAAGCGTAAGTGTTGTTCTTGACAAAACTCCATGATTTCTTCAACTTTTTTTCTTCCATCATACCCTTGCAAATTTCTCTTTGTTGCGACGTTTTTTTTTTTTTCGAATAACGTCCCAGTGCTCCTTCAGTCAAAATACTTACCGTCAAAACACGCTTCTGCGTCTGCTGTCAAGGAGAAGTCGTCAATTGCTATGTCACCAGCGTCAAGATGACTGCTGCCAACTACGCCTTCAAATATTACCTGTTAAAAACATAATACAAATATATACTTTTTATCATTAATTAACTTTATTAGTAACTCCAGAAATGGTACATAACATTACATAATCGATACAATACACTAGTTAACGTCAGTATAGTAGAAAGCTAAATACACTAGTACACAGTATACATAGTGCGGAAAACAAAGCAAAACAAAACAAAAAGCAAAAATAAAAAGATTACAAAAATAAATACAAATACAAAATTATTGAAGAAAAAATAGAATGATTACATATTGCACACAGAAAAAGGTATTTCTAACACTGGTTAATTCATGTCTTAAAATAGACAAGATTTCAGATATTGTTGAAGGAAACGCAGTCACTTCAAGCTATCACGTAAAAAACATATTGTCAATGGAGTAACAAGTCGGAAGGTTCGTTGTTATCCGACCTTGAAAACTGAAAAAAAAAAAAGTACAGGCAAGTTAACAGGGATGTTTCAAAAATTTATTGTAAAAGAAATCACAGCGACCTCATTACAGTTAAAAAAAAAATAAGGAAATGTCTTATAGCGATACAGATCCTCTGAGAAACGCTGAGTGACATCTGTCTCTACATTTAGAGGGTCAATTTCATTACACTGAATAAACAATAGTGAATTTTGCCGAATGATACATTACTTATAGACATTTTATACGTATTTAATCTCAGTATACTTAACTGAGTAAGGCGCAATATAAAAACGGTAGGAGTCAAGTCAACTTTTTTTTTTTCAACAAGAAAGTACAGAATGCTCCTGACTAAAGTAAGGGACCAGTCATTATTTATCACATGGGGGGTGGGGTGTACTGAATTTTTAGGAAAACAGTAGGGCGAATCATTTGTAATTCGAGACCAAAACGGGGGAGACAATAGTGTTTGTAGTCTCAATTTGTTACAACACAACTTTGTTTAGGAAAAAGGTCAAAGAGCAAGTCTGTTATTATGGCGAATATCGTTTTGTGTGAACACTTCTATATTTACCCATTGTGGCTCTTGTTACCCTTTATAACGTGCTAATACCAAAAGCTATTATTCAACGTTGAACATAGCAGGCCAGCTATGAATTAGGAAAAATAACTCTTGATAACTGAATCACTGTAATAGCGTGATCGCCTCCTTAGGAATAGGCGCCCTTTATCAGCTGTAGACTAGATCCGATTCAACCCCCTCATCTCTCTCATCTTGAGAATCATTGTCCCATTCGAACCTCTTCATTTGTGTCTTGAACCTCATCATCCGATTCCACGACTTGAATTGCCTCTTTTGAGCCCTAGTATCCGATTAGATGACTTCATCTGCCTCGTGAATACTGTCATCCGATTCTATGACAACATTTGCCTTTTCAAAGCGCATCTTATTATCCAATTCGATGTTTTCGTTTACCTCTTAGCCTCTTCATCCTATTCAACCACAAAATATAACCCTTGCTAGTTACTGCAGTTTGGCATTGTACTTGGTGGCTTTAAAACGGTCGCTAATTGCTCTAGAATTTTTTCTAAGGTCGTGCTAACAATACCTTTTTCTAGTAGACACAGACACAGTAAGGCGCTGAATAACTTTTTGTTCCAACTTAACTCTCCGAATTAGTTAAGCAGTACCCACCGAGTAGGAACCTGAGATCCTCTATTGGATAGTAATCGTATCGTTGATATGTCCCATTTTTTAAGAACGTATGGCTACTACAGAGCTCTCTCGGCATCCGCAGCCCCTACTCTATGGAGCGAGTTGCCTCAGAATGTAAAAGGTGCTGCAGTGGTCCTCATGACTTTAAACATTTAGTTAAAAGTTATCTTTTCAAGAAGGCTTTTAATTTATGATCATCCAAGTAACATATTTCCTACGTTTGTATTTGATTTGCATTTGATTTTGTTCATGATCCTTTATTCATTTTAAAGTTATTGTAAATTTTAACTCTAAGCTTAATTTTCAATTTTAAAACAATGTATTTTTTTTACAGTAATTGTTGTTGTAAATCGCCATTAGCAGCAATGGAAATGACGCTATAGAAATAACTGTTGTTACTATTATTATTATTAGTTATTATTATTATCATTTATTTATTATAACAAACGTTTTCAGTGCTATTAACTGCTTCCTACACTCTCCTAGAACTAGGGCCAATCCTTGGTCCTGAGGTACCAGGGGAGTTTTTTATTTGTTGGACAGAAACCTTCTCAGTATGTGCGCCTTTCCTAGGATGATGATCTTTTGAAGCTCATTAATGATACTGGCTCCAGGGATCTTTCCTAAATTCTGGTCCTTTCCCCCACTAATAAGTCCCAGCTCACCAACAATAACCGACACAGTCTCTGTCTTCTTTCCCCATATTCTCGTTGGTTTTAATCTCTAGATCTTTGTATTTTGAGAGCTTTACAATCACTTTCGTCAAGGTGTTTCGGTCAGATGGTACCGATACATCTATAAGTTTAATTATTATTATTATTATTCCTCGCGAAGAGAGTTTATAATCTCGTCGCGGGCGCAGCGCGCGCGGTCTTAGCCAGCTGTAATGGACGCCCCATATTTCTATATGAATCTGTATATCGCTTGGTGTCCGCCTTGACGTCATCTATAGTGTGTGACGCCGCGGAGCATTTTGTGTTTCAGGCGAAGAGTGTCTTAGTGCTTTTTGTCATGAATTTCGAATGTAAAAGTACTTGTAAGAGCAAATGGAAGCGATTTGGATCATTAGCCTGAGGATATGAGCGAAAATCGAGGTAACAAAACACATGTTTTGCTCGCAGACGAGCCACCGTATGCGATGCAATGAAATGCGTTTAAGCTGGGTTTGTTACCGTCAAAACATAATAATAATGCTGCATCGTATAGGAACCTAGAGCCACAACAAATCTATCGTATCCATGAGAACGAGAAAAAGCGTCTCTACTCAGAGAGAGTCCTGGACATCGAGCATGGAACATTTACACCTTTGGTCTTCACCACAACTGGCGGAATGGGAAAGGAGTGCTTGAAGTATCATAGCCGTTTAGCACAGCTGATTGCCATCAAAAAAGGGGAGCAGTATGCCAAAACTATCTCATGGATCAGAACCAGAACCTCATTCGCACTCTTGAGATCTGCGTTGGTTTGTCTTCGAGGCTCTAGGACAAGAAGAGTGCTATGTGACATTAAGAATGTTGATATCGACGTCGAAGTTGTTGAAGGAGCCATTAAATCGGACTATTGATGTGTTTCCTTACTTCATGTATATCTTTTTATTTCATTATTATTATTACTATTTTTTTGTTTTTAGCAGTTGAAAGAAACTTTTGAATTTTAGAGGTTGACAGTTTTTTTTTATTACTGAAATGAAATGTTTTTAATCCGAAAAAATTTTTCTTAGTTACATTAACTTTTTTTAAGCTAAATTAAGTGCTTTTTAATTCGACAGGAATTGTAAATAGCGTTTTTGAATGAATAGTTTTTTCTTTTTTTTAAGCGAATTAATTGTAAATAGGATTTTATTAAAATAAAGTTTGTTCATTTTTAACTAAAAAAAAAATAATAATAATAATTTTATTAGGCGCAAAATAGCATTCAAATATATGATCTAATAAGCACTAACAACAACAAAAAATAACAAATAAAATAAATAAATAAATTTAAAATAAATGAAAAATTAAAATTGAAATATTATATAAAATTATACGTAAAATTTCCTAAAAAACCCCTAAAAATTTAGTGTAAATCTCTCTATATACACAATTAAAAAGGCAATTATAAGATTCGATTAAAAAATGTATTAAAACTAAGAAATTGAAATCATCTTAAAAACGTTAATCGAAAAGTCATTCATAGTCCTAAATCTATAAATCATGGGCTTCTTTAAAAAGTAAAGTTTTTAGTTTGGCTTTAAAAGGCCTTAAGCTTGTTTCCATCCTTAAGCACTCGGAAGTTTGTTTCATAGAGTCGGTGCAGGCACTTGGAAAGCCCTGTCGCCTAAGGTCTTTTTAGATATAAACAGTCATTCTCCTGAAAAATATCTTTGAATTCGTGTTTACTAGGGCTCGATTAATTTTATACAGGGCACCCTTCCGCCCCGCGGAAGTTTTAGGAGAAAGGTTTTAAATAAAATATTATCGCCACCTTTATAGTATGTTTCCACTTGGCGCGGTGCATGTAATGAAACTACCCGGCGGGTACAAGGTCCCGAGTTCGATTCCGGGCGGATGCTGTTTTTCTGTTCCTCTTCTTTTTTTTTTCTTCCTTTTCGTTTAGTTTTTTTTTTAGTTACTGTAGTTTTGTTTTGTTTCTCTATAAAGCGTAAGTTTCTTTAATTTATAAATTTTCTTCCCTATTGCCTTATTTCCCTTTCTTCCTACTTCCTGCCGTTCCCCCGAAGTGCTACATACGCGAGGTCTTGCGATCCAGATATCTCTAGTTATTATTATTTGTCCTCAAGAGAAAATTTTGACATGAACGTACACCGAAGTGAATTTACAAAAAAATGATCAAATAATATTCCCTTCTTATGGTCCAAACCCTGATGGGCTTCAACTATCGATCACAGTGCCTTTAAGGAACAACGTCATCTTTGATGATCTCATTAAGGTTTAGACGCTAGAAAGGCAAAAATAACGCTTACCCTATGCAATCCCAGAATAGATGAGGCATCTATGGTGGCTTTTCTCCACTTGTCTCCTCTATTGCCACTCTCATAGAATACCAGTTTCCCATTTATCGTGACTCTCAAGCTTTCAATGGTTACACCCAACATATGGTAATAGAATTTAAGGCACGCGTTCCCTTGGAATTTCAGCGGAGGACTGTACAATTTTGCATTCATGAAATCACCTAGTTGTCGTGGACTGGATGCTTCTATGTACATGTAATAACCTTTAAGAAGGTAACAAGAACAACTATTAGCTTTATTTGCATGACCGTAAGCTTTAAACAGTAATGTAAAATGGTGAGTGTTTGTGTGAGCTGTCCCACGCCTTAAATCCAGGTTTAGTGTATACACCCCAGGTTTCACTATTGTAAGTCAGTCGAAATTGGCAAATCATCGTATCGAACATTTTGACATGCAAGAGAGAGATTTAGTTTGCTTAAATCTGTATGCCTTCTAAGACTGAAATGGTCATGAAGGGCTTTCTCAGTCTGAACTAAACATTAAAGATACTGTAAAATTTCCTGAACAAGAAATTCGTGTGTCTATAGGTAAGTATATTCCTGCAGAAACGAAATCGATAAGTTGATTATCTATATGAAATTTATAATCAATCCATTATACTGTTTTAATTTTGCTTCCTTTTAGGCACAAAAATCAAAGGATTTAATTTTCAACACAGGGCACCCATCACGTAAGGTTGTTGGAGACCTTCATTGAGCAATTGCTGCAAATCAATAAAAGGTAGGTTGCGGGCACTGATCGTGATATTGACTAACATACCCTAAGCTACACCTATGCAACTTTTGCTGCTTTTGTCCTCTCTGTGTAGATCAGAGCGTCTAGCCACAGACAAATTATTTCTGTCTCAGAATAAAGGAAAGACCTTTTGAAGAATATCGAGCCGACTTTTGTCTTACAAAATGTATATTAAGCTAATGTTTTCTTTGGCCCAAACGAACAGTGCATATGTTTAATTATATTAGTCATCACAATATCTGATAGGAATTTTATTTGAAGGTACTGCTTTTTTTTCCTTCGAGGACAGATCAGGGCAGCAAATAACTCATTTAACCTTTTTCGCTTCTAATAGCTATAATTCTTTAGTCTACATAAACTGTGCGGTACGTGTTCAGGTGCTGTGCGGTGCATTGACGGAGAAATGTGCGGTACATCACTACAAACTTAAAAAGGTTATAACAACCTTTAAAAAAGGCGATCTAGGCCGGGCTGTAAAAACTACGTGTCTGTAGGTAGAAGAAACGAGAAATCTTTTATACGACGTAGACGAGATTTTTCTGCGAAGATAGAGAAAGTGTTAAAACAGACACATCAAACTTCATTCAAGTGGTTTGCGGTATTCAGGACACGAATTATGGTAAAAACGTAGCATCACTACAAAATTATTGACTGGCATATTATGAATAAAAAAATATGAATAAAAATTCAATAGAAACAGTATAAGACGACAGTTCAGTTTTATTTGAGAAAGGCAAGTAATATGCCTAAACTGTTTCCAAAAATCTCTTCCAAGCTTTCCAATTTCTATTAGCAGTGGAGGCACTGACGCTCGCCCTTCGCTTCGCTTCGTGTCCCCGCCAAAAACTTCAAAGTAGCAAAAACTGGCTGGGTATCAACTTTCAAGACCAAAGATTGTTTTCAAGAAAAAAAGAGTTTATTAAGTTAAGATGCCGAATAAGAGTAATACAAGGTAACTGTTTTCGCTAATAGTAAGACTAGCTATTGCTGAATTATTAGTTTAGAGTTCACCTGTCCCAGTTGTGTGATCAAAGGGAGGTCCAGTATCGGAAGAAGGAGTGCTTCCACTGTGACGAGTCCAGTCAAACTTGTCATCTTTGCCTTGCTCGAAACCGCACATTGATACATCAAAGTTGCATGTTAAATCTAAGTTATGGAAAACAGATGAAAGTTTATGTTATAAATTGGCCTTTTTAAGCTTATGCAAGTCAACATACACTGTTCAAATGAAAACTACAGTCTTATAACAAGCGCAATAACAGAGGCACCTCGAAGCAGTTGAAGAGCGGGGAAACTTAACATGCAAGCAGAGTGTTTGATCAACACATTAGAGCCATACTGAAAATAATACAATCACGTAACTTCAAATCAAAGAACAACTTCAAAGCTTCAATAGTTTTAGCTTTAAATCGAATTTCAGCCCTTATCGACCTGAACTTTGGACTGAAATACTTAAAGCTGTGCATACTTTGGGTACTTGTCTTCCGTTATGCGAAGTTTCACAGAAATCTGTAAGAGGAATTTTGAGATATATTGGAAGTTCTAAAAAATGGTTATAAATTATGCATGAACTGAAGACTGGACTTTATGCAGACAAATTGCTACTTTTTGGATGTTTCCGGAAAGGTTTTATCACGCATTCGTTTTGCAAATTACCATTAATACACTCTACAATCAGCTAAACGCAAATAGACTTGCGCGATTTCCAAAAACATGAAATCATGTGAATCTGGGTAAAACGCAATGCTGAGCTCTTTTTGTAATTTCTAAGGCTACTTTCACGAAAACAGTGATTAAACCAAAATTCGATGATAGATTTTCTTTAAAAAATTTCAGCGATGTAATTTGTCATTGTACTACAAAATGACCGATTTTCGTGTCCATTGAAACATTTGAAGTTGCCTAACGGAGGCGCAAAATTGAGTAAATATTGAAGCGATGTGAGAGATTTTGATATTTTTTTTGTTTTGGAATTTCCTGTTGTCTCAAGTTTAGCACAAAATCAAATTCCCTGTATGCAGAAAATTGCGAAAATTTACCGCGCTTGGTTGCCCTCCGTAATCTTTCCGAAATATGGTAATGTTGTAATAGTTCATACATAATTTACACCCTTTTTGTAGAATTATTCCAAGATATCTCGAAATTCATCTTATAGATTTATGTGAAACTTCGCATAACGGAAGACAAGCACCCAAAGTATGCACAGCCTAAAGCATTTCCAAAGTTCAGGTCGATAAGGGCTAAAATTCGATTTAAGCTTAAACTATTGTGACGTCATTTCCACGTGATATTTATCCCGATCATCGAAAAAATAATATCATATTAAATTTTAGTCTATGTGTAATTCATGTGTTATAATAGTTTTACCATAAAGATAAATTTGTTAGTTTAAGAGATTCAACCCCACATTACGTATTACTTACTTTCGTTTCCTTTTTCGCAACTGGCGTCAATCTCTCGTACAAATTCATTGATTAATTGGTTGGCTCGTTCTTGCTCTCTCTTTATCTCGTTCTTTTTTCGGTTTATATAATTGGAGTTTTCTGCAAAAACGTGGTGATAAAGAAAAATAAGAATTACATTCTCCATATATTTACGGACGGAATTAATGTCACTTTGAGGCAAAATTCTTTCGCACAAAATCTCCGTAAAACTAGCCTTCCTTTATATAATAATATCACTACTAAAGAAAAATTATCATTTCCCTCCCAAAGACATGATTTGCTCCATGTAAGGGAAAGCGGATTCCAAAATCCGGGAAATCCGTGGAATCAGGAATCCTGGTTTGTGGAATCAAGAATACAGCTCAAGGAATCGGGAATCCCTCTAACGATTGGATTCCAGAATCTAAGTTCAAGTGACAAAGACTGGAATCCGGAATTCGAATCCGCGGGGTGGAATTTACATGGGGAAACATGATACTTTACAATAAGTTCAGTTTAGGAACGAAGACATGTACATTTCAATAACAATTATGCGAAACGAAAAAATGATAAAAATTTATAGATGGCCTTATCAGGCCAGAAAAGCTTGAAGCATATTTTCTCTTCAATAATCTTTTTTTTAAACTAATAAGCGATAAAGTCAAAAGATCTCCTCTAATCATTCTAGTGAATGTTTCTAACCTTAACTCGCTTTTGACGAAAACTTGGAAAACATCTTTTTTGCAAAGCGATTAAATGGGCTTGAGCAACCAGGGGTGTTCAAAGAGAGAATGACTTCAAAAATGCAACAACAAAAAAATTACTGACCTGAGGACTAATGTCGACTCTCTAAAATACAAGCAAGCTGATGAATTTGAAATCGCTTACTTACACAATAATGCTAGCCATTACCTTCAAGATTTAGAGCCCCCTGTTCTTTTATTAGCACTGGGAACATGATAGAGAGAACAATGATCATTGTTTCAAAATCCATCTTCAAATCTAAGAGAGGAACCAGTGCTTACAGTTTCTTTCCGAAATGACACACGTAATCACCTGTAAAGTAATTGCAGTGATAGATTAGCGTAGAAAGCTATACCGGATGAAGGAAAAAAAATTATTTGACAACTGTAACAACGCAAACTCTTGGGTAACTGAGCTAGTTACGCGCAAGCGTTCCTGAGGAAAGAGTCCTGGGTGCCGGTCACTTCCTGTGGGGAATGGAGGAATTTTTACGTCTCCTACTGGAGACGGGACCGCCATTTTACGTAGTCATCTAAGCCGCGCGAAGGTCTAGCCATTTGTAACAGAGCAAAGGTAATACTTTCATTTCTCAGTCATTTTAAGACTCTGAGTATTGGTCCGGCCCCGGGAATCGAACCCGCGACCTCCCGTTCCGCAGTCAAGCGTTCTACCTAGTGCCGCCGTTAAAATAGGCAGACAAAAAAATATATTACTTGAGTTTGCCTGCAACACTAATCTCGGGCAAAAAAATATGGTAACTCGATCAACAAATTACAAATTTGTGCCCCGATACTAGCCA
>NC_133210.1:7877671-7902671 GCF_958299795.1 Porites lutea
CTTTTAAACATTTTTTTAGTTGTCTTTTCACGTATAGATTAAGGAATATCATTCCAATAATAGCATCCTATAACTGTTGGACAGAATTTTCTTATATTTATTCTAAAGCTACTGGGATTTAGGTATTGCAAGGATTCACTTCTTGTGTCATAATTATGTTGCTCAGATACCAAGGCCAGCGTGAAATTAGACGGCGTTTTATCTACAAAGTGATCATAAATCATTTGGCAGGTATTTAGCTTAACAATGTCAGGAAGCTTAAGGTGGCTCGATACAGTTTTTCAAGGCTAATACCTCCCAAGTTTGATTATAAACTACGTCGTTATAAACAAAGTTTTGGAAAAATTGCCACCACAGTTGTATTACATAAAGATGAAAATTTGTTATGATCAGGGTTGCAATGACATCGGAGTTGTCATAGCAACGAAATGACGCTATTACCTATTTTACTTACAGAATTATTTCTCGGCACTGGGAACTGTTCTTCCAAAATCATTCACGGGAGTTTTTTCCTCCAATATTCGCCTCACTGTTCGTGAAGTTTAAGCGAAATCTGTAAGAGCGTTATCGAGAAATTTTGGGATAAAGATTTTCTGGTTAGAAATAGGGTAAAAAATGGATAATCTTGATGTTCGGCTGTTATCTGTAGAAAATGAAGCGCTTTTGACATGCAATTTCACCTCACAGTAGTTTCAATCTTTTTAAAAACGTGTGTGAAAGACCCTGGAGATAACTCCAGCCGATTGCTAGAAAGAAGGATTTGATTAGTATGTATCGAGGCGCTTTTGTTAGCGGTTTTTGAACATTTTGGTCTACTTTAACAAATTAGCGAATAATTTTTAAACCGCTCGATAGATTTTTAAAAAAAATTAGTATTCTTGAGATAAACCTTCCTTTTATATGACCTTTTAGTTTCAAGATTATTGATATATTGTAAGGCAGTAAAATAAGGGCTACAATTCGCCAATATTTTGGCAGAAATTTTGTCTTTACAAATGTGAGCCTCTCATTATTCAGGGTATTGTCTTCAAGTTTCATATTTTCGCGCATAACAATAGCTATAATTTTTGCATATGTCAAATGCATTGTTAGTTACTGTTGTTCACGTGAAAATGAAACTTGGAGACAATGCCTTGAATAATGAGAGGCTTTCACTTGTAATAACGAAACTTCCGATAAAAAAGTAACGAATTGTAGCCCTTATTTTACTGCCTTCCAATGCATCAATAATCTTGAAAATAAAAGGTCATATAAAGGAAAGGTTCATCTCAAGAATCTTAAATTTTTAAAAAAATCTATCGAGCGGTTTAAAAATTATTTGCTAATTTGTTGAAGAAGACCAAAATGTTTACAAAACCACTAACAAGAGCGCTTCGATACATGTTAATAAAACCCTTCTTTCTAGCAATCAGCTGGAGCTATCTCCATGATCTTTCACACACGTTTTTAAAAATATTGAAACTACTATGAGGTGAAATTGCATGTAAAAAGCGCTTCATTTTCTACAGATAACGGCCAAAGAAAAATATTGTCCATTTTTTACTGTGTTTCTAACCACAAAAACTTCATCCTAAAATTTCTCGATAACGCTCTTACAGATTTCGCTTAAACTTCACGAACAGTGAGGCGACTATTGGAGGAAAAAACTCCCGTGAATGATTTTGGAAGAACAGTTTCCAGTGCCGAGAAATAATTCTGTAAGTAAAATAGGTAATAGCGTCATTTCGTTGCTATGACAACTCCGATGTCATTGCAACCCTGATCATAACAAATTTTCATCTTTATGTAATACAACTGTGGTGGCAATTTTTCCAAAACTTTGTTTATGGCGACGTAGTTTATGCTCAAACTTGGGAGGTATTGGCCCTGAAAAACTGTATCGAGCCACCTTAACAAGGCCAAGGTTTACATAATGAGGCGTAATATGATCAAGAACTGGAAGGTTTTTAATAACTCTTACAACTTTGTTTTGTAGCTTTACCAATTGTGATAGTGGAGCTTCGTAATTATTACCCGACAGAATGCAACCGTAGTTTAAATAGGGGTAGACAAGTGCATAGTAGATACTTATCAAAGACTGGGTTGTTACATGTTACTCGTCATTGATTTTGTATTTGGCGGGAAAGACGCGCGTGGTCTTTCGGCAGCATTAGCTTTGATGATCTGGAATGAAGGCTTACTGTGAACCACGATAGCTGGTTAGTTGCAAATACACTGTTTTGTCAGAATTCTCCTATTACAATCAAAGGGTGTCTATGGCTAACTTGTGGATTAATAATTAATTATTATTAAAATTAACTATTTTAGAAATGAAAGCTGATAATTAACTTGTAATTTAAGTCAGCCAAAAAATGAAAATATGTTTTTAAACAAAACGACGAAGAGAAAAGACAGGGTATCCTCCGGCGGGAGTTGAACTTCAGACCTTTGGCGTGTAAGGGCAACGCAATACATATTCACCACGACACTTATCGATACACCTTGGCGTTAAATTTATCACATCTAACATTTTTGCCCATGAAATTCTGCCGGTGGACGCTGTTTGAAGCTAGCAGAGCTTTATTTATGAAGAATTGAAAGATGTATTCGACGAAAACAAGCAGGGATTTGACGGTAAAAGCCGTACTTTAACTCATTTCGTCGCATTTGAAGAACGTATGACCGACAAATGTTATGCAAAACCGTTGCTAATGTACTGTCACAATTTGTAATAAATCCATCACATCGTAAATATTTTTCCAATAGGCACAAATTAAAATTACTTACTAACAGCATTTTGAAGCGGGATTGAAAGGCGCCGCTAGCTTGCTTGTAGCTTTAAAAGTCCAAGCGATGCGCTGAAAGGATCAGACGCACGACTTTTTGCATATGCACCAAACGTTCTTGTTCTTCGTTACTGCCAGCTCCCTCGTCATAACTTCTAACTCTAAGGACTATCCCCCTAAGACGTCCATAATGTCTTTGCCTGCAACATTTCATACCCTTATTAATACTGCTGTTTCAGTTTCCAAAGCAGGGGCGTAGCCAGTTTTTTTTCCAGAAGTACGCACAATGAATTTTCTAAATCGCCCCGCCCCCCAACCCCGTAACAACGTTTTCATGCTTTATACATCCAGCTTACCGCTATCAGTGCGCTTTTCCCGTGCACCTATTCTCTAAATGTATCGGTTTTTGCTAATGAATCACGCGTCGCTTCGCTGGAAATTGACATTTGGGTCGGAAAAGGAAAAGTCCGATGTTTTATTTGAAAAAAAAAAACTATACGTATTTCAAAGAACAAACTGAGTTAAACGAAGGTTGAGGAAAATTATGTTTTTCTAAATTTATTTCGTTTCTTAATATAATTTACTTTCTCTTTCCCGATTCTGGTTGGCTAAAAGCACACGCATAATTCACCATAACCAGCTACTGATGACCAAATTTTGAAGAATTTTGCGATTAATCAACCGATGACGTCAAAAATGCAGCTTCCTTGCAGGTTAATGCACCGTTAATCGAGAAGACCTGGTGACGAGGTTGAGTTGTTTTGGTTGTGAAAACAAAAATGACGGACAAGCTTATTAATGCTTGTGATTACTCGACTAAGTTTGTGATAGAGCGTCGCCTGTTCTTGTAGATAAGTAATTAACACAAGGGGTCCACACAATCTAGCTGTGTGAGTAGCCGATTGTTATTTTATAGTAAATGTACTGGATTTACCGTTTGCTTCACCTATGACGATGTAACGCTAAGTATGTATATAAATCCGATGTGAAATACATTACCTGCGATATACTGTCATTTTTTTTGGCTCAAAAGCGGTTTTTTGAACGATTTTGAAGGATTTTGAGTTCGCCGTTTACTGTTCCTTATATAAGAAGGACAAGGGAGGAACCCTTGTTTTGAAAGGGCTCCAGCGCCGGAGCGGCTTTTTCCCCGAAAATCGCATTGCTCCGCTTTCAATCTTTACAGCAAAAAGGTCGAACGATTCAGGCTTCTCCTCGTACTTTCCGATCGAAAATCCATCCGAAAGGCCCGGAGCTAGCCTTCGAAGAAAATTAAAATCTCACAATAGAACGGTCAAAATGCGTAGCAATTAAGATTCATACGTGCCAGTGAGAAATCGTCCCGCTGATATATCGCTATAGGTGAAGCAAACGGTAAATCCAGTACATTTACTATAAAATAACAATCGGCTATACACACAGATTGTGTGGGCCCTCTGTGGTAATTAACATAGGAAACAGTCCAGAGCTTTTCCACTTTTGGAAATGTTTTGATCCACCACGAACCAAAACAAGCTGATATTCAATCACTGGGAAAATTTGAAGTCACGTGGAGCGACTGTTGTGAATCCAAATTATCGCAGTGAATCCAAAGTAAAAGCAGCTGTGCTGCAGTCTTTCAATTGTTTTCAATTGGTAATTGTTTGTGATTAAATGGGCCGGTCAGGGTGCCAAATTTGCTTAGTTTGGCTCAATGTGTACGAGAGTTGTGTTTAGCTTTGAAAGCGATCAAACGAGCTGCGAATTGCAAAGCTAGGCAACATTTTTCAAAGCAAAGGATGTCTTTTTCACGTGTATAAGTTTGTGTGTAGGCTACAATTACGTTGCTGATATACTGAACTTTTTCCATTTTTTTGTCTGAAATAGTTCCAATTTTTTAACAGGAATTTTTATATTTCTGAAACGGAAACTGCTAACGATGCCATTGTGAGTAATGCTCGCTCTTAAAAACTCCTTAAGAGTGTTTTACAGTTCGATAGCAACCTCAGCTGACATCTTTGAAAACAATATAATATTCCTTAGGAACAGCTGATACTCAATCGTAAACTAAGCTGGCAATTTTTCATTCTTAATAAGAAACTGGCGATGCAAACACCCTAAATTAGCATATAAAAAAGAGTAATCTGTAAATAATTAATCAGGCTTAATATGCAAACTATTGAGGTTCAGTGGCCGACCCAAGCAAAGGGGAACGTTGACATCCTAACCATTTGGCAATGGGAGCTAATTGTTTCCCTCTTTCTTATTCGAAACTAAATAAAAACATAAGACTGGGTTGTGTATACACACCTAAAAAATGCACGTCCCTCCCCTCCCCCGCCTAGAGCATTACAGGTCATTCGACGCAGTTAATAAAGAAACAAGAACGCTTAGGAGCTCCTAAGAACTCGTTTTTTTGTAAGCTGTAAGTGTTCGTGTGTTTCAGATTCCAGCATAGGAAGGGACTAGAGTTCGTACCGGAAGATTAATCTGAACCCCCGAATAGCTACATAGATATTATTGTAAATGTGGTATCAGTTCCGGAGGGATACGAACTCGATCGCGCCTCATTAGGGAGGCAACTGCTAATTACCGCCGCCTCACCTTTATTTCCGTAGCGTGTTCCTTTGCAAAGCCGCGCCATTTTTGACAACGATTGTTTGATTGACATTTTCTAATATATAGATTTAGCCAAGCCGAACAGGGAAGCTTCCATTTATATACTTCTATCTGCAACTTATAACAATAAACTGAAAACCAATAAACTCAAATTATAGCCGTCGCACAGAAATTCGGCTCAAACTCATCTACATTTGTTTTAAGAATGGAAGATTTGAGTGACTTAAAAAAATATCCCTGAATGAAGAATACTTATCCACCCAATTCATCGACTCAGTTTTATGAATTCATTTTTTAAGCCAAAAAATATCAAATTCGATCACGTTCGTATGCTTGGAAAGGAATTTTTGCTCAGACTACATTACCGAACCCCCCAGCTATTAGTTAGTTTCTAAATTTGATGTTTTAAGAGCAGGTTTTATTTCATGAAACTCTTTGGCGGCAGCCAATTTACAGGTTATAATTTCTAGGTCGATCTTTCTGTCTAAAGCGTCTCAGGACCTAAAAGTAAAATCGGGCCGATTATTGTATTCACCAAGTGTTTTGAAAGTTAACTTTTCGGCAAGAAAAACCCCGCAAGGAGTTTGCAAGATTTTCTTACTCTCCGTTACAGAGTACTCCCTCCCCTCCCCTCCCCCAGAGTCTGTACAGACGGGGGCATGTAAGCCGACGTCATAACTTAATTGTTCTCTTGTCCATAGGTTTCCAATGTCTTTAGCAATGGAGGCTCCGCTATAGTATTTTGATTATAATGAGTTAAGGATTATTATTAACAGAGCTGGATTATTATTAGTAGTTGTGACACATTGATAGGGACGTGCACATTTCAATGGTTTAATCACCTATTTTGAATTCATACTTAGCCCACGGAAGAAAATTGCAATAATAATAAAATTAGATTGATATCCAATAGTTTCTTGAGACGGGTGTGCGATAAAACATCACATGTTTATTTAAACACAAAGGCTTAATTAACTTGAAATTTAACATGCCTTGTTATCTATAACTAAACAGCAGCTGAGTGAAATGTTTAATATGTCATGATCTTAGATTTTAGAAATCCTCTTATTTATATAGACTTTACTTCTTCCATCAGCTTTCATAGATCAAACAGAGAGGAATCCACTGGATGCATGACAATTCTGAAAGCCCCTTTTCAGGTATTTTGTATTTAACGTTTTTGCACCTGCTTAAAATGTGGGGACAGCGACCAGCGATAAACGATTCGGTGTTATTTGAATATTTGTGTCTTGCCAAAGAAAAGAAAAAAAAAAGATAGAAAGGAAACATTGCTAAAGCCTAGCTAAAGGGGAATGTTTAGCGGAGTTTAAGCCTCCTTGAATGGCTAAAAAAACGTAACTAGCTAACTCATCAAAAGCTACTGAGAATGTCAGTGACATAAGTAATTAACAAAGAAACTTAGAGCAACTCATAGTTCCATGTAAAACAGCCAACGTGCTTTCCAAATCGACCCGTAAAAAGGATTATTGCCTTAACATAATATGTTAAATCTGAGAATGCAAGATGTCACTAACAAAAAAAAAGTCCAGGGGTTTAAATTAAAAGGAAAGAAAAACGACCAAGTAAGAAAACTGAGTCGCCAATTAAAAGAAATTTATTAGCAAGGAAGTATTATCCCCCAACGACAGAAAAGCAATTTGCGACTTTCAAATCACTTACTCCCATCTCTTGCTCAGCCTCCGGGAAAAATGTCATCGATAAAAGTAAACAAACAAGTACCTCTCTTCTAATTCTTATAATTTTGTGGGTTTTTTTTGTCACTTTTGCGCAAGGTGCTCGTGAGAAGATTTATGATTTATGATTTTTTTCACAGGGTAATTTACCTTTGCTTACGGTAGAATGGAATTGAATGAACTTCACCGATCAAAGGCTCATGCAATCCTGTTACAAGTCGGTTGAATTATTAATCATGTTAAATTCTGGAAGATCGCTTAAAGCGCTTAAATGATGTGGGTTAGAACCCAGTATGAAAGAGACAAGCTTGCGTGAATGTCTTCTTTTCGAGACAACTAATTCCAGCGTCTGCTAATTCTTGAAACAAAGCCGATTGCCAATCGTGCGATTCTTTGAGAGGTACCTTTTTAGTTTCAGAAGCACCCTATCGATGAATTGCTCTAAATCTGGTATTTTAGTCGTCTGATCACGCAGCTAATTCAGGGGATAACAACCAACGAATCACCAGGGAAGTCTTATTTTGTTTTCCTTATTTTTTAACTCTTCAGATTTGATGCCATAATGATCAGATTTGGATTGTTCTTATCACTGTTCTTGGCAAAAACAATGTGTTATGCTGGTGAGTGCAACTGATCCATAACAGTTTCGGCAATCGACTAAAACATACATAAAACATAAAATCATAACAAAATTGCTTTGTAACTGCCAGAAAGCATTTTTTCGTCTTTGATGTTGCCTTGGGGTCCTAAAAACTGATGACTACAGGGCGCGGAAGACCAAGCAAGAAGCGTCTTTTTTGGGGGGTTCCTTTTGTGTAGTTTTAGTTGAGGCCAATTTAGACCATTTTTTACACGATGTTCAGTGAAGGTAGCTTGCCACCTTGTACTGTTGTTTTAAGAATATTATTATTATTATTATTTTTATTGTTATTATTATTATAATTATTACTATTACAAGTGATACCGCCTGTATATTGGGTAAAAGTAAATTATAATCATTTTACAGTATATAAAGCTTCGAGTTTAAACCTTAAAATAATTTGAAAAAAAGGGTTAGCTTTTTCGTCTTTCTTCGG
The DNA here is from genome assembly GCF_958299795.1 of Porites lutea. NCBI lineage: Eukaryota > Metazoa > Cnidaria > Anthozoa > Scleractinia > Poritidae > Porites > Porites lutea. The sequence goes on from NC_133210.1 coordinate 7,885,805, forward strand.
TGCCGCAAATTTATACGACGAAGTCACGGTTCGAGGTTGTCAGTATAGTGAGAAGTGATGCCATTTGCTTTTATTAAAATGAGTGGATGAAAATTGATCGCTCTTTTTTATATACAAATCATGTCCAGGTTTTTTAACGAAGACTAGTGAGCAGCACAAAGGAAGACTTCTTGTAGTTGTAAGCTTTTTCGTTTATTTCCGACGCGTTTCGTCTCTTACTGAGACTTCTTCAAGGAATGAATACAACTAGCAAAGAACAGCATATATAACACGTTGTGTGCGTAAGTAAAACTTCCGGTGGATTAGCGCTAATCGTATGGCCCCCAAACAAATATAGCAACACGCAATAACATATGTATCAAGGCGTTTCTTGCAACGCCCGTTTACAGCATAGTTAAGTTATTATTCACTTCCACCGGAAGTTTTACTTACGCACACAACGTGTTATATATGCTGTTCTTTGCTAGTTGTATTCATTCCCTGAAGAAGTCTCAGTAAGAGACGAAACGCGTCGGAAATAAACGAAAAAGCTTACAACTACAAGAAGTCTTCCTTTGTGCTGCTCACTAGTCTTCGTTAAAAAATTAAAAAAAAAAAAAAAAAAAAAAATTAAAAAATTAAAAAATTAAAAAATCAAACGCACACAACCATTTCCGTAATAGACCGGCTTTACTTCCGGCCCCTTTTTTCGCTTGTCGAGGGTGTCCATTTAAAGGTTTGACTGTTATATAAACAGGTGAATGAAAGTAATCATCTCTGCTGCAGCTAGATGACGTTTTCTTACCGAAGGCAAATAACACGGTGGATCATTCATAACCCGGGCCATTTGCGATCAATTAGAGTTTAAACTCCGCTAGCTGTCGGTCTATTAACCTCGGAGTTGATTCTGTTGGTAGGTAGAACGCGGTTTTGTTATTGAATGGCTAAACTCAGTTTAAATAAACGGCCCAAATAGTTTAGCCGGCCCGTAATGAATGATCTAGCGGCCTATGTCGAGTTGGAACTTGAAATTATTGTAAAATGGTCTTGTCCGAATGTGTATAGCCTACCTCTCATTTACAATACATCATAAAACAAAACGAAATGATGCTGAAAAACAGAGAATGGGTTTAAGTTCTCGAAGAATTACGTCAATTGTCCACACCGTAATTTTTAGGGAGTTATTACAACTCCAAAAATGGAGTAAAAATTTTAGGTACAAGATAACCCCTTTTTTGGGGTTATTTTAACTTCTAATTTAACTCCGAATTTGGGATCATTTTTACTCCTGAAAAAGAGTTCTTTTACTCCCAGTCTGGAGTTCAAATCACTCCGAAATGGGGTTACTTTCACTCCTTACATGGGTTGTTATTACTCTTTTTGGAGTTAATTTAACTCTGAAATTGGAGTAAAAATTTAAGGTACAGGATAACTCCTTTTTTGGGGTTATTTTAATTCCTCAATATCTGAGGTCACTTTTACTCCTGAAAAAGAATTCTTTAAACTCCTTTTTGGAGTTAAAATAACTCCCCCAAAAGATAACTCCACTGTAAGGAATTAAATTAGCCCCACTAGAGGAGTTATTATAACTCCCTGAAAATTACTGTGCAATTAGTAACAGTTATTGGGCAAAAGATGTCAGTTGCATGGTGCACGCAAAAATGGTTGCGATATTTGAAATGACAAAACAGCCAAATTTAAAAGATTTGCCGGGCAAGAGTACACAAAGAAGGATTATCTCGCATGTCCACTGCTTTTTGACTGTCTGCGGAAACACTCGTTCACATCATGAAACTCATGCAGAGAAACTCAGAGAAATGGAGAGAAGCGTGACGTCAAGTTACCATGGTAGCAAAATTTCTTGATCTCAACTATCGTTCTTGACAAAGACGGCCATTTGCATTGACGATCTATAGAAGAAAACTGTGGGTTACCGTTTTGTCCCTGTATGCAATCAGGCATAGGAAAGTCATACATGTCAATTTTTTATTTTTTTTCTGCTATATTGGCAGGACCGGGACGATTTTTGTTGAGATCCAGAAAGGTTGCTACCATGGTAACTTGACGTCACGCTTCTCTCCATTTCTCACTTTATCATACGCGCATTTCTCTTCATACCACCCTCCAGGATAGAAGAGAGAATTTAAATAGGACAATGTTCCACAGTTACGAAGAGCAAACTCTTCTGAGAAAATATTTGAAAAGAATATAAACAATCCAATCGAAATTCAAAGTTTTATCCCAATGCGAGTCGTGTATCGTATACAATCCCTTTACTCTTTCTAGATTGCGTATTTCCTCTCCCATATTTCGTAGGTTTTTCCTTCATCCTCCCTCTTATTATTTGGTCGTTTCTTCTTCTTCTCTAACATAAGATTTAAAGTCACGACCAGCGGATTTAAGCTAATATTACAATAACAAAACGGAATCCTCAGTTATGTTCAAGTTATTGCTCTGTAGCTTTGGAAAAAAAGTTGAGCGCGTAAATAGGTTAGGGTTAGTCTCTTAAACTGTTGAAAGAGACGGCCGTTTATACTGGGACGCAGTCATTCAGGCATAGGGGGTAATTAGGAAACAAAACAATGAACAAAAACTCGTGTGGCTTTTGGGCGGCATTCCCTGTGGAGCAGATCGAGGGCTCGTACAATTAAGCGAATGAGAGTCACACAGTTTACGCTTTATCTCTAATATGAGAGATCTACAATTTTTGCCCCACTGTAAGTGTAATGTGTAAATTTGGCTGTGCCATTTCTTTATTAGCTAATAGTATGTTATCCTGCATCTAACCCGTAATTCGTATTTGCTAATCTATTTGACATCCTCGTATTTTTCGTGATTGCTTTCCATACAATTCTTTCTGGGTTTGATAATCTACCCCTCAAAGGGTTCTTGAAACTTTCTCGTCTTGTGGCAGCTTGTCACAGGTTGGAAAAGCTAACTCCAGCAACATCAAAATGACTTCAAAATGGGCTAGATAGTGATTTTTCGAAGGACTCTTAAAAAAATGGAGAGGAAATACAGCATAAACAGCGAGATTTAACCTCCCTAACTAGTTTTCTTAAGAGATAGTAAGTTATTGTTTTGACTGGTATTTGTAGTACTCCTCTGATTTTAAACTCGGTTCACTCAACCCGCAACAATCATACATGGCCTCTGTTAGTAACGTTTACTCAGATAGTCACACCCCCTTAAGGAAATGTACTCAGAGACTGAAAGGATGTTCGATAAGTGTGTTCATAAAAATGTTTGAAAAAACCAACAAACAAGCAAACAGACAAAGATGTTCCTGTAGTCTTTTTCGTTTTTTTTTTTCTATAGGCGTGTCACCCACAAGAGGCACAAACTGTGAAATAACCGCGCAGACTTGTCAACCCCCCTTTGAGACGATAACAGTAACGCCGAAAGACTCTAAAGTGACTCTAAAATGCTCGATTAAGACTGGTGAAAATGTGCAAGACATGACCTGGCAGAGCCTTGAAAGAAACCTCTCGGCCAGTAAAGGTCTATACTTACTACAAAACTATTCGACGAATGTAAATCAGTCCCGTGGATGTTTCTCTATAAAATACGCTAGTGAGTATTTTCTCCTTTTTCCTCTTTTGTATTTCGTGGTTTATATAAAAACATCATGATGGATAACTTTTGGTCTTCTTTTCACATGTATTATGAATGATCCCTGAAGACCTCGTAGGTGGCTGACGGAGATTTAAAAATTGCATGGTAACGCCAGCCCTTACGGTTAGAGTAATATCATAAAGCGGTTGAAGTTTCGTCCGGCTGAATCACCTTCAACGTTAACAAACGCACTTTACTGAGTCCCTAATTTAAAATCATCGTATGGACTGCAGTAAAGCATTAACGAGTTTGTTTTCGGAAAGTGTCACTTAAAAGAAAGACATCACTGTATCTTAAAAATAACTGAGTGGATGACTTATCAGCGTGGAAGTAAGGCGAAAAATTGCTTTTCAGTTCCAGTTCAGAGAGTATTTAAGACACTTTCTCCAGTGTATTACTATCCTGATACGACGGAAAGGGAACTTCAGTGCACCTTTAAGGGATGGCCTCGTCCTCGTGTTGCTTGGTACAATCCAGATCGTAAACTAATCATCAACGGATCTGAAAGCTTTTACCTCTACGAGCAGCTGGTTGGAGAGGACACGTTATCTTCTGTTCTTCGAAATCCTAATATCCAAGAAAAACAAGACGGGAATTATAAGTGTATAGGAATGAACAACATTACTGGATGGTCGAGTGAAAACACCGGGATAATTGAAATACGTTATTTTTGTAAGTGATCTGATTACTTTAGATAAAGCCACTAATAAACCGGAGTGAGTAAAACTCTTACGTAGACCCCTTTTTTTCAATCAGGGCCGGGTTGTTCAAAACCACCGGGTTAGAACAAAATTTGATTTCAGATGTTAAAGCTTAGAAAGCAAAGTCAGTTTAATTTTTTTTTCTACAATTTGATGAATGGATCCTTAAAAAACTAGGGAAACCTTAACTGTGAAAGTGCTTTTAAACAGAGAAAATATCAGCCGTTGGCTCTAATCGGCCTTCGAACAACTAGATCCAGGTTTATAAACGGGTACCAGAAACATAACGTTGGGGTTGTCCTGTTGCAATGAACAGACATCCCATCCAGATGGAATTAAATATTGGGTGCTTCATGTTTTAAAAACCAGCTCTGACCTCCACTAACACGAGACATCCAGAGTGAAATGATTATAAAGGATAAACCAGTCGGTCACCTGAGGCAGATGTATCCTAGCTACATCAATGATATACTTGCCAAATACTATTACGTGTTCTAGGTAAGAGCGATTGTCTGGCCAGATACGAAAAACCACTAAACAAAACTACCCTTAAAAAGTAACAAAAAAATGTGTGGAAACAATTCCCCTAGGAATGCAGTGACACAAAGCCCGACGAAAGGGATCAACCAAAAAGTAGAACACGGAATACCTTGTTACATAGAAGACCCCCAAAAAGCGGTAGACCTGCACCGTTCTAAGGGACTGTGCAATAATTACCTGGAGGGGGGTTGGAAAACTAGAGGTGGGGCATAGGAGAAAATGACAACAAGAGAGAGAGAGAGAGAGGGGGGGGGGGGTAAGATGTAAAATTTAATACATACAGGGGGGGTATTACTTTTTCATTCCTTTTTGCAAACTGGAAAAGTAGTGGAAGAGTTATTACAGTTCAAATATAAATACTAACATTGGAATAAAACTGACAAATTTATCAACTCTACTGAAGGTGTTCTAATCTATGAACTGTTGTTTTCCTATCTGTCATGCAGTAGGAAAGGAATGCCTCTGTTATATATGTTAAAACAGTGCTATTTTATCTGCACTAGGATTTAATAACACAGGAAACTTTAATTTAAAGTTGCAAAAGTAGTAACGTTATTGAATGAAAAAGAAAGATGGCAATGTTAGCACACATGGCATCATAATTTAGCAGAATGAAAAACCCAACTGTTGAAATTTTAATAGCAATACAAATTTAAAGTATGGTAAATAAGACAGGTAAAAGATGTAACGGCGCTTACCAACAAGCTGCTGAAAATGTATCTAAAGCAAAAAGGTCTTAAGATGAGTAAAAGCAAGGCTGAGTTGATTGATCGAGTTCTCACCCACGCACGCGGGAACCTTAGTGCCAGAGATGCTGTAGAAGATGAGGAATCTCCCAATTCATGCCAAGACGACGCAAGCTCAGAGTTCAGTGATTCTGATGACTCTTCAAATGACTCTTCAAATGACTCTTCGACATACGTCGAAGAGTCATTTGAAGTGATGTTTGCACCGGAGGAGGAAATCCAACAAGTAAACTAGGTATGAGGGAATCAATGGGAGGAGACGTTTTTCAAGGGGGGGAGGAGGGGGGAGGGGGGGCTAGCCTTAATATCATCATTATGTGAGGGGGACATATTTCACCCATTTCCCACCCCCCCCCCCCCAGGTGATTATTGCACAGTCCCTAAACCTCCTATATCACTGATCTCCTTTAATCTGCACCTCCATTGTTTTCAGGGATAGGGGCATTGTTATGTGACAATCCCTATTGTGTTCCCCGCTAATCAAAAACATTCTTTCAAATTGGTGCGGGTTCGCCCCAGAAAGACAAAATTTGAGAGGATGTAGCTGTAAATACCTAAATACATATATACCGTGACCTAATAAACGCTCACTAATAAAAGCCTCTTATCTAATAAACGCCCCCTCTACGCTGTTAAAATTATATTAGACGCCTATCTCTAATAAACGCCCCCTTTCTCAATAATAAAATTGGAAGTTGCAAATGTTGGTCTTAAAGGAGAGAAAGTAACAAGAGATAAACCTCTTGTAGCAAGGGCGAGACAACAGCAACATAAACTGACATATGGTGTAGCCTCCGGAAATCGAGCACAGGCCACATGGGTGGGAGGCGAGAGCTGTTACCACTGAGCCACCCTTGCGTTCTTAACCTGTTTAGCAGACACAATCAGTTAAAAGAGTGCTATATTAAACACCCCACGGTTGCTAAAGGATTATTTTCATCCACTCGCTAAGGGGTCATTAAGGACGGCGTGTTACTGAAGAGAATAGGAGAGAAGGCGTAGATGGACAGCTACAATCGAAAAGTAAAAAAGCATGATCATCGTGATGCCCCATTTGCCATTTGCCACATTTATATTGTCACAAATACTCAGGACTCAGTATGGGAGGGACTGGAAATAGGGCTGTACTGACGCTGCACAAGTGCAACGCAGCAATGGGTTGTTTAAAAATATTATTTGTTCATAATATTTTTCACATTTTCGAATATAGGTCGGTGTGGTAAATTTCAGAAATTGGATTTGTCTCCTCGCCATGTTTCGGTGACAGGCTTTAACAACGTCAGCTTAAAATGCCTGGTTGAAGAAACACTAGACAGATGTTCCAACAACGAATTACTACAGTGGCGTTTTTTCGACAGGCCCTTAAAATCTGGTGAGAAGTATGAAATTCAAGAAAGGAAAACCAAGACAAAATGGAAAAGAGTTTCAATGATCACCATTTTTAACATTGATTATCCTGATGAGGGGAAGTATACCTGTTTGTATTCCTGCAAAAATGGCAACGCTTTTGGGTTCTCCAGTTTAATGAAAGTATTATCAGGTATGAATAATTGTGATAATTAGCAGTGCATTTTCAAAAGGTATTAGAGTAGGTGAAATTTTTCGTTACAAAGAAGAGGGGGGCAAAAAGATAAATGCTGAGAAAATGTAAATTAATGACAGATGAAATTTGCAACTTGAGCCTATCCAGTGTGTGCCGGTTACAAGAAATCTTTCCTTTCATTTTGAGTTATTATTTTGCAAAGGAACGATCGTGCAAAAACGAGGCAATTTCCGAGGGGGTGGGTGTGGTTTTTCGAGGTGCTTTTTCAGATCAGAGACTTATTTTTCTCCAAACTAGAAACTAAAATACCGACTTCAAATCACTTTCACACGATACTTTAATATCTCTTCTTATGAATTCTTCTGATTATTTAATTAAATGTCAATTAGTTTCATTTATCTCGCAATGCTTTGAATTAAGAACCAAATTAATATCAATGAATGAGTGAATGAGAACTGTAACGTTTTGTAATGTTTTGCACGCACTAATTAGTTGAATTAGTACTTAAATTTAGACTAATAGCTTTTGCAATACTGTAATTCCTTTATGGTCATGCAAATAAAGCATTTGGTGTTGCCATACATCACCATACATCCCTATACATTACCTTACACCCCCATACATCACCATACATCCCTATACATCACCATACACCCCTATACAACACCATATACCCTATACATTCCCATAAACCCCTATACACCACCATACACCCCTATACAGCACCATATACCCCAATACATCACCATACATTTCTACACATCACCATACATCCCTACACATCACCACACACTCCATACATAACCATACACCTCTATAGATCACCATACACCTCTATACGCGAACGTCTTGGAAGGATAAGCAAATGGGTTTTGAATAACAATATCTATGCCTATTCTTCGGTGTTTGCTCATTCATAACACTAATTCAAAATAAGATCATGAGGCTACAGAATTCATGTGGCATTTCAATTATCGATGCTTTTACAGCTGTTTTTTGGATAATACGCGACCTGCGATGCCAAAAACGTCTTTGGATTTTATGTTTTTCTGCGACGTAAATCACAATCTGAAGAAGCGAGGCTTTCTTCGCTTTCTCACCTTTACATTTTAGCGAACCTCCTAGGAAATGAAAGCCCGTGGTTTGTGATTTGTGATTGGTGGATTTCGATCCGTTTTGTGTGTTTCTGTGTTTCAAGGCTCGTTGCTTTGTTTTTGAAAAGCACCGTAAGTTTTACCTTAGTTCTAAGTTTTTTTAACTTCTTTATACTGAAAAGTGGCAAGTTTAGATTTCAAAGGTGAAATTGTTCCTATAGAGCTTCCAAATCCAGAGGAAACATAGATACGGAAGGGTGAAAACGAGCTGGTTCGTTCCCGCTGACATTTACATTTGCTGACAGACACATTGGATGCTACGGTAACGGTTCTATTGACGTCGCAGAATAATTTGAATTTGGAGCATGCTCAATTTTGTCGAAGATGTCGGCAGACATTCTCGACCCCAGTGCTTACGGGTGAGGTTCCTTCCTCTTCCCGACTTATCTACTGTTCGCAGGGTACTAATGTCGTTATTCATGTCGTTATAGACGGCATTCATTGAAAACATACTGGTCTTGTTTGGTGTAATTATGAGTAATATACACTGTATATCTAGCCGATTTTTTGAAATCCAGCCTAACAAAATTTCCAGTCAAGTGAGTGAAAAGGAGTCGAAAGTCAGGTTTCTTTATGATAAGCCCGAGAAGGTCCAAAATCACAGTAACGAAGAAATAGGAAAGGAGAAAAAAAAAAACAGCGAGGGGAAGGAAAGGAGGAGAAGAGAAAAAAAGCAATGGTCTTACTCTTAGTTTTTACAATAGTTCCTTTGGCAGGGGCGCGGCCAGCTTTTCGACTATAGTTGTAGGCCTGCGCTGACCTCACCAACACTTTGACCTCTTAAGCGTTTTAGCTCACCCCAATAACGCACAGTTTATTAAAAGCGGTAGAGTGATCAAACCAAAAATTTGTAAGCCCGGAGATAGTTTTTGGCCGAAAAAAAAAGGACTCAAAAAGCTTCAATTGGCGATAGCGTTTCAAAATTCCGGCTAGATATAGAAGAAGCTTTTTAGATAGCGGGGCTCCCGCGCGCGCGAAGCGCGCGTGAGACAGAGCCCCATACTCATGGAATATGGTCAACCTCTTTTCGTTTGGTTGTCACGTAGGTTGGTAGGGTAGGGGAGACTATCAAAAGGAAGGGAGGGGTGTCTCAGGCGTGTCTTGGCAAGTCCTCATCTTTTATATATGACACTCACAATATGGTCAATTGACAGCTGTCAAAACAGGATAGGCACTGACCAGTATCCCATGACCACATCGTGGGCTCATGTGTCAACTCATCGAGGTGACGTGATTTATTTGGAAGCTGGCCGCTGACCAGTTAATCGTTTTACTAGATCGCGAACAATGTTCAATCATACTTTTTAGCTAGTTTGGGATCGGAGCACAGGAAAACTGATACACATATTGGACATCAATGTTGTGATCAATTGACAGCTGTCAAAACAAGATATCCGCTGACCAGTATCACTTGAGAGAATCGCGGGCTCAGGTGTCGACCCATCGAGGTCAAGTATTTTTCTGAAGTTATCCGCTGACAAGGTACTGGTTTTCAAATGATCGCAGGCTCAAGTTTAAATTTGTTTCAAAAAATTCCTATGAAATATGTTGTGTTTATGTGCCGCACAATTAAAATTTTGATTTCAAACTGACCTCGGACGCGAAAATTCAGTCAGCTGCTACAGGCAGGGAAGACAGTTGCTTTTGACTTTTCTCACCATGTTCACGCGTTGGTCACGTTCTACGTCCAATTTTTTTGCTCTGATTGGTCAAAATTTGACAGGTGAGTTCATGCTGAAAATTTAGGCAGCATCTTGAATCTTGTTTACTTTGACAGCTGAAACTGACAGAGTTTTGTGTCAACTTGTGATGTTTTTAACTGTCCTTTTCCACTGGATGTAAAAAATGAAATTCAGCTGCTATTGGAAGTCTTCTGTTATCCATGGCTAGTTTGTTTATTGGGTTTTTGGTTGAGAAATACGTCACTTGTCAAAGTTGGAAATCCGATTTCGGATGGCATCGTTTTCGTTTTCACCTTGCTTAATGCGTAAGAGGGTTTCAAAGTCTGAAGCGATACTGGCCTTACTTTATACCTTTGAGGAGCTGCATCTCGAGTGGTAAGCCTGAGTAATTATTGTATTTGATGTTTGTTTTTTATTCTAATTTAATGAAGACGAGCGTAGTTTATGCGGCTATTTTGTTTACGCACGTTTGTAAGATTTGAGACAATGGTCTGACCGAGCATCAGGTTTATATAAGCTTACAGATCTTTAATAAGCCTTTAGACATTTTCTCACCTCAAATAGAAAGAACACGTTCCAAAGAATTTTTAGTTATAATTCTGTCTGTAAAAGAAGCATTGAGCGATTTTCTTGCCTCGAGTTCGTCTTTGAAAAAAGCAAACACCGGGAAGCCAGCTTAAAGCAAAAACTTCAGCTTTAAGCTCGAAGACTCAGGATTTTTAGAGACACTTTAATACTTGTCTTCCTGAATGAAAATTGTCGTCTCTGTATATGTTTCATCGAATTTTAATTCTTTTATTGATTATTAGTAGTCTCTCTTGTAATTTTAATCGCTGTGCCGATTGTTTTCAGTCGTTCAGTGAACAACGCGTCCCAGAGTACTCAAAATGCCGCGCGTTACACCATTTTAAAATAAAAAATAAACATAATAAATTCTTTATTATATTGGAGCTTAACTGTGTTAATGTTCATTCAAACACTCGCCACAGCTAGCACTGCAAAAGTCAGAACCGGCTGGCCGTATAGGTGATATTGGAAATTTTTTTAACGGTTTAGCTAAAGCCCACGCGTGCTTTGATCGTCCTGAATATTGAATGATAGCAATTTGTATTGCAAAACTGTCAAATACTGCATTCTGTTGTCCGAGGTCTGTATGATAAAAACAGTGCCTCATGGTACTGTTCCACCTCAGATGTGATGTATAAATGATATATAAGGTTGGTTTACACGAATCCAGATTTGTTGGCAATATTTTGTAAAGTAAACTTGTCGAACGCAAAAAATTCGGCCGGAACTTTTTTCCAGGCCTAATTAACCTACGGTGATCAAGAGCCATTATGGCTATTAAATAATGTGATCGAAGACGATTGCCAGTTTTGGGTGTACATATGAGGCCATCAACTCGATGTAAGATTTGGTTCACTCTGGGGTTGTTTGCAAATTATTTTTGTCTAAAATCACTTAGCCTTTCCCTGAAAAGTCACATGAATGCGCTCTAAAGTTAACTGAATTGTGGAATACAAGTTTATTGTTTGATTTAAGTTATAAATTTATTAATGGGAGCCTCGCTTTTAGCCCTGGCTAAATCTATATATTATTTCATATTGTACCAACCTGATGAATTTTTACCGTTTTGAAATAAAGATTTGAGATAATAATAATAATAATTCAATATCGTTTTTTATTGATGAACTTGAAATTTGAAGGTTATATACCAATAATTAACAGTTAATGAATGAGGCTGAGTATCTTATGAAGAATTATGGAGATCGAGGAGGGTGTTATCCATCGAGGCCGTAGGCCGAGGCGGATAACACCCTCCTCGATCTCCATAATTCTTCATATGATACGAAAGCCGAATTCAATAACTGTTTTATTATTCATTCAAAATAATTTCAAGTTTAAAAACATAGCTAAAACATGCTTACCTCCATCGATCCATCGATGTTCAGTTCATCTTCGATAGTGTACGTTTAGGTTTGTCCAGCTCCGCAAATATTCTCCAAATAGCAGATGTCGCCCTTCGAGTTGTCTTCTTGCTGTTCTTGCCGTGTTTTTAGCTATTTTTTCGCCTAGTTCTTACTCTTGAAACGAGTGAAATGTCCGCCATTTTTTTAAGTTCACAACCAAAACAACTCAACCTCGTCCCCAGGTCTTCTCGGTAAACGGTGCCTTAACCTGCGAAAACGCTACATTTTTGACGTCATTTCCTCGTTAAAGTCAAAATTCCTCAAAATTTGGTCATCAGTAACTGGTTATGGTGAATTAAACATGTGCTTTTAGCCAATCAGAATTGGGGAAATATTTTGAATGAATAATAATGAAAATTAATGAATAGATGAATTAAATAAATAATGTTTTCTCTACTGACCTTGGAGCTAGTAGCCGAATTGCGGAGGAACTGTGCAAATCAGGCGCATTTTACAATCTCACCGCCACCGCTCCCACCCCCCCCCCCCCTTCCCACCCCACAGTCCCATAACGGTACAAGTCGGCTGGCTTACTCTTCGAACCAAGAAACGACGAAAACGAAGCCAACGTGAACGCCCAAAAAACAATAAAAATATTCTTGGATTAGCAAAAACACTACGACTTTACACTTACATCACCGAGCTATTCTGGCAGCATTATTAATTTGCCGTCGTGCGACTGCGACGTGATGTTAGATTGAGCTTTTTAAACCACTATCAGTTTGGAATTTAAGCAATTAAAGAACTTTTTACAGATAGCTCTACCACCAAGAGGGCACCCATGCTATGCAGGCGCACCACTAGTGGCGAGCTTTGACAAGAATTAATGCTATATATGCTTTGCTGAAGGTAAGGCATTTAAAAATAAAATGGGACAATGACACACATAAAAAAACCATATAGGGTTGTATGGTGATGTATAGGGGTTTATGCTGATGTACAGGGATGTATGGGAATGTATAGAGGTGTACGGTGATGTATAGGGATGTATGGTGGTGTATAGGGGTATATGGTGATGTATAGGAGTGTATGGGAATGTATGGAGCTGCATGTTGATGTATAGGAGTGTATGGTGATGTATAAAGGTGTATGCTGATGCTTAGGGGTTTCTGGTGATGTATAGCGGTGTATGGTGATGTATAGTGATGTATGGGGATGTATAGGGGCGTATCGTGATGTATAGGGGTGTATGGGAGTGTATAGGGGTCTATGGTGATGTATAGGGATGTATGGTGATGTATAGGGGTGTATGGTGATGTATAGCGGTGTATGGTGATGTATAGGGGTATATGGTGCTGTATAGGGGCGTATGGTGATGTATAGGGATGTATGGTGATGTATAGGGGTGTATGGTGATGTATAGCGGTGTATAGTGATGTATAGGGGTGTATGGCTATGTATGGGGGTGTGTGGTGATGTATAGGGGTATATGGTGATGTATAGGGGTGTATGGTTATGTATGGGGGTGTATGATGATGTATAGGGATGTATGGTGAGGTATGGGGATGTATGGTGATGTATAGGAAGGAGTGTATGGTGATGTATAGGGGTGTATGGGAATGTATAGGGGTGTATGGTGATGTATAGGGGTGTATGGTGATGTATAGGAGTATATGTATAGTCAAACAGTCTTTCCTTATGTCAAAGAATCTACATTCTATGAATAATTAAGGATATTTTTCCAATTTCTTAAACATGTTAGAACAATACAATCTAACCAGTTTAGATGCTGAATCTCTAGATAATGATAAAATTAGACGATATACCAAAGAAATGAGAGAGAAATATCTATCTTTTTGGCGGCACAGCCTTGAAAATTCAAAAAAACTAGAATTTTATACCAGCTAAGACATTATAACGAACGACAGAATTTTGTTAAATTTAAATAAGTAATCACAAACTCATGATTGAACATGGTCGATACCAAATCGATCATTTGCTAAGATAAAATAGATTATGTCCGTTATGTAACTCAAATCAGGTAGAAGATGAGATTCATTTCCTCTTTCAATGTAACAAATACTCAGTACAGAGACAGGCATTTATTAACCAAATCAATCGAATAATACCTGACTTTGACAAGAAATCATCTCCAGAAGGCATAAAACTGATAATGAATTCGAAGGAACATCATGTAAATAAGTTAGTTATGAAGTTTGTATCCTCCTGTATGAAAATACGTGATTCATTGTTAGTAATGTAACTGAATTTTTCTAGATTATTATTAGTGCTGTTTGTTTTATATTTTGATTGTCATATGCATGCTTTTGCAATACTGTAAAATGATGCGGTCATGCAATAAAGAAATTTATTATTATTATTATTATTATTATTATTATTATTATTATTATCATTATATGGGGTGTATGGTAATGTATAGGGGTATATGGTGATGTATAGCGGTGTATGGTGATGTATAGGAGTGTATGGTGATGTATAGGAGTGTATGGTGATGTATGGGGGTGTATGGTGATGTATACGGGTGTATGGGAATGTATAGCGGTGTATGGTGATGTATAGGAGTGTATGGTGATGTACAGCGGTGTATGGTGATTTATAGGGGTGTATGGGAATGTATAGGGGTGTATGGTGATGTATAGGGGTGTATGGTGATGTGTAGGAGTATATGGCAATGTATAGGGGTGTTTAGTGATGTATAGGGGTATATTTAGTTGTATAGGGGTGTATGGTAATGTATAGGGGTATTTGGTGATGTATAGGGGTGTATGGTGATGTATAGGGGTGTATGGGAATGTATAGGGGTGTATGTATAGGAGTGTATGGTGATGTATAGCGGTGTATGATGATGTATAGGGGTGTATGGGAATGTATAGGGGTGTATGGTAATGTATAGGGGTATATGGTGATGTATAGCGGTGTATGGTGATGTATAGGAGTGTATGGTCATGTATAGGAGTGTATGGTGATGTATAGGGGTGTATGGTGATGTATAGGGGTGTATGGGAATGTACAGGGGTGTATGTATAGGAGTGTATGGTGATGTATAGCGGTGTATGATGATGTATAGGGGTGTATGGGAATGTATAGGGGTATATGGTGATGTATAGCGGTGTATGGTGATGTATAGGAGTGTATGGTGATGTATAGGAGTGTATGGTGATGTATGGGGGTGTATGGTGATGTATACGGGTGTATGGGAATGTATAGCGGTGTATGGTGATGTATAGGAGTGTATGGTGATGTACAGCGGTGTATGGTGATGTATAGGGGTGTATGGGAATGTATAGGGGTGTATGGTGATGTATAGGGGTGTATGGTGATGTATAGGAGTATATGGCAATGTATAGGGGTGTTTAGGGATGTATAGGGGTATATTTAGTTGTATAGGGGTGTATGGTAATGTATAGGGGTATATGGTGATGTATAGGGGTGTATGGTGATGTATAGGGGTGTATGGGAATGTATAGGGGTGTATGTATTGGAGTGTATGGTGATGTATAGCGGTGTATGGTGATGTATAGGGGTGTATGGGAATGTATAGGGGTGTATGGTGATGTATAGGAGTATATGACAATGTACAGGAGTGTATAGTGATGTATAGGGGTATATTTAGTTGTATAGGGGTGTATTGTAATGAATAGGGGTATATGGTGATGTATAGGGGTGTATGATGATGTATAGCAGTGTATGGTGATGTATAGGGGTGTATGGGAATGTATAGGGGTGTATGGTGATGTATAGGGATGTATGGGAATGTATAGGGGTGTATGGGAATGTATAGGAGTGTATGGTGACGTATAGGGGTGTATGGTGCTGTATAGGGGTGTATGGTGATGTATAGGGATGTATGGTGATGTATAGGAGTGTATGGTGATGTATAGCGGTCTATGGTGATATAGAGAGGTGTATGGTGATGTATAGAAGTATATTTAAAAATAAATAAAGTTGATTGATTGTGATGTATGGGGTGTATGGTGATGTATAGGGGTGTATGGCGATGTATAGGGATGTATGGTGATGTATAGCGGTGTATGGTGATGTATAGGAATGTATGGGAATGTATAGGGGTGTATGGTGATGTATAGGAGTGTATGGGGATGTATAAGGGTGTATGGTGATCTATAGAGGTTTATCGTGATGTATAGGGGTGTATGGTGATGTATAGGGATGTATGGGGGTGTATGATGATATCTGTAGGTGTTTATAGTATAATAATAATATATAATAAGATATAAGAAGCATGTTTAGGTACATAATAATGATCATATATGAAGTACCTACCTAACACGGACTCCTGGCACGAGATCGGCCATACCGCGGATTTGGTACGTGTGCCTCAGTGCTTATATTGGTGTGGAATGTTTTTTTTTCACATCTTATGCGATAGTATATGATAATAACAACAATAATAATAATAATAATAATAATAATAATAATAATAATAATGACATTAAAGAATTTATATAGCGCCAGAAAATGTTTTTTCAATGACGACAAATTAACAGTTAACATTAATACACAGCAATAGTAAAATAATAAATTAGTAGGTCGGTAAGTAACAAAACTTAAGTACAGCTTCAACACACAAAAAAGAAAATAAACAACAAAAAATTATAACAGTAGAAATAAAAGGTATTGGAGGATAAAAGCCCGTCAGTTGCCACAGATATTTAATATTGTTTGCCACAATTTTCAATGCGATATTGTTCAAAAGCTTACGTAAAAATTCATCTTAATTACGTTTCGTTACGATGTCCTTGCAAGTGTATAAGTATTTCTTTTACAATAAAGCCAATAGAAGGAGTTTGCTTCGCGTTGAATTTGACATTTGCAATGGAAAGGAGTCTTCGAATGTATTAAACAAAATCTGCTTGCTTGAAAGTTGTACATTCTCTTTATGATATTCATTAAACCACCTTAAAGGTTTGGAAAAGAATTGCTTTGGCTCTGGACAATTGTATAAAGGGAAGAAAGGA